>NC_043712.1:70689954-70720447 GCF_006229205.1 Suricata suricatta | reverse complement strand
CTCCCCCCGACCTGACCGCGGCCAGACGCCATGGCGCGAGTCCCCCCGACGGGCCAGTTTCGATTCCGGGTGGGGAGGGAGTGGGCGCGGCGCGCCGGCCCCGGGGCGTTTGCGGTGGGCGAGGGAGCGGAGCGGGGTCTCGAACCCGCAGGGTCCGCGGCGGGCCGGTGGACGCGGGGGCCCGGGGCCACCCCGAAACCGGCCCTTGCCGGTTGTGCGGCGAGGCGGGGGTGGGGGGGGGCGCTAGATGAGAGTTTTAATCGTTCTTTGCCTGCCTGCGCGATGACCCCCCCCCCTCCGCTAGCGCCGCGTGGTATGTTTTCTCCATCTCTGCCTCGCCTGTGATGTGGGCTAATTAAATATTTTATTGTTGTTCTTTAGGCACCGCATCAGCCTGCTCAACCCTTTAAATTTACAATTTCCGAGTCCTGTGATCGGATTAAGGAAGAGTTTCAGTTTTTACAGGCTCAATACCACAGGTAACGATATTGACTTTAGCTGATCCTTCTGTTTGCTTAGCTCTTGTCTTCCCTGCCCCCCCCCCCACGTACACACACAAACATTCCCCCCCCCCCCTTTTTTTTTGGCCGCCGCGAAGACGTTATCATCATTTTTACTTGTGGCCAGAAAGGGCAGGGCAAGGCCTCTTCCTTAGTCAGGTATAAAGAAATTAAGCATTCTTCCCTTCTGTAAATAAATACAAGGGAAGCAGAACAATCGAAACTGGGGAGACTTGGAAAATGCTGAGGCCAAACTTTCGATATTGATTTATTGGGGCCAGGAGAATGGAAGGTTGGGAAGATTCTGGGGCCTTTTGACTTCCTTGGTTCTTTATTACTCCGGGCTTGATTCTGTCTCACTTTTTTCTGCCATTCCACTGAAATACCGAGAGCTGAGAGCCCTGGGAAGTCGCAAGTGAGCGATTTCAGTACTTTTATGCTAAAAAAAAAAAATCTTTTCTTCTTAGAGACGACCGTCGGACTTGGAGTGCCTTTGAAATATTTTTCTTTCGCTGGCTTTCTAATGACGTGGAATTCTTATTTCTTAAATGCAAGCACCTAAGCAAGCCAGTGAACCCGATGCACACTTTGCCCCTGGGTGGTGGTATTCAACTTGTCTCTGTTTTGGAGGGAACAAATAAGATCTCATTCATAAGACATGCTTGATTCATATTTTTGTTAATCTCTTCCCGGCACATGAAAGAAAAAAAACTCCCCTGTGACATTTTGGGGGACTTAAATTTGCGTTTGGGTATGTAGACATTATTGATGTTTATGTTCTTGTTCTTTTTTTCTTTAAGTGCATTTAGTGAGTGCTCAATTCTGGATGCGGTTTTGGAAGTAAATGGGCTAGAGGGTTTTTTTTTTCTTTAACCAAACCCCCACATTTGGTCCTTCTTGAAAGGGCAGGTCCAGGCTGGTTCTAGTCACCCCTTTCTCTCCCCCTTCTCTCTCCTTCAGTAATGCGGGCGGTGTTTAAGATCATTGATTTGGAGTTTTGTAGGTGATGATTTAGAGGAGGGAATGTGTGTTTACCTTTGAAGAATGTAAGTCAAGGTCTGCATTGTACTTAGATTTCATTATGTCTTGAACAGCCTGAAGCTGGAATGTGAGAAACTGGCCAGTGAGAAGACCGAGATGCAGCGGCATTATGTCATGGTAAGAAAGCTGTGTCACAGATTCAAAGTGCCTGTTAGTTGAGGATACCAAAAGCAAGGGTATGTTCAGATTGCTGGAGGCTGTAGGATAGATCTGGTCACAGCGCCAGTGTAGTTGAGGTTGTGGGAATGTGACCATTAGCCACCTGTAATTCAGGATGTTAGAACTTGCCTCTGACAACCAGCTTTGATTTCAATTTTCAAAAAGTTCAGCTGCGTGGGGTATAATCCTCTGTGCTTTGTTTTTATAGATTGGAAAACAACAACAACAAACCCGAACCTCATTTATGTTTTGTTTAGAATCACAAGCAAAATGTTTTCGTGTTAGTGGTTTTCTTTGTTGTTTTATTGCTCTCGTTCCAAACCATCTTACCCAGTTTTTCCGAATGCAGTTATAGTTTTGCTGTTTTATTTCTCTTCGAGAATGATGGATGTCAAGACACCAGACACCTTTTCAAATGTTTCCCACTTTTTAGGTTACTAGTTTATGTGCCTTTGCATGTGTTTTGTGCGTTTTCGATTTCTGTGGTGTTACCTCAGTTTGAGGAGTGTTGTCGTCTCCTGTGTAACCGATTTGTTCTGCCAGAATTTCTGTAATGACAGTTCTTCTACACGGCCTCCTCCCCCCCAAAATCAGATCTGCTTTTTCAGAAGTCTTACCAAGCACGTTTTTATGCTTGTTCATGAAGGCTTCAGAGTAACTCATTCATTTCCTATCCAGCCTTTTCCCTTGGAATGTACGAACGTGAGCAGTACACTGAACCGGAGAACCACAAATCTGAAGTGGCATCACCTTTCAGAACAGTTCTTTCGAAGCCTCAGCATTTGTAGGAGACCCTTGCCATTAACTTGCCCGCTGTGCCTAGGAATTCGAGTCCATATAGTACCAAATTTGCATCAGACCTTTTTGATTCATTTGTTTGTGAGGTTTAAAGAGCAGTGGAGATGTTAAGGATGCTATGAGTGAACTTGATTTTCTAGTTTTGTGAGTTATTTTCCTACAGTCTGTGTCTCAGGGTGGCTCCTAGTTTACTAAGCTAAGGGCTCCTCTTGAGCAGCATACGTTTTATGGTCATTTTGGTTTAGGTCAGGCTTTTATGTTTGTTTTAAACATACTTGGGGCATTTGCAACAAACTGGGGAGACTGATGAAATTAATTGTTTTCCCTTCTTTGACAGTATTATGAGATGTCCTATGGGTTGAATATAGAAATGCACAAGCAGGTAAGTTACTTCTTTTTAACCGTTTGATATGACAGTAGTGCTGTGCACTTTGGAAAGAAAATTATGTGCTTTGCAATTCTATTCGGCACGTTTCTGTGGCTACCTGTATTTTAAAAGACTGTACAGGAGACAATGCTGTCTTTTCAGGTGTGGTTCCCTATCCTCTTGGCATATTATCCCAATTTAATCATTTAAAAATGTGACTTAAAATGTCTGAATTCGGATTAAACTTTGTACACTTTCAAAGGCAGGATGGTAAATTTTAAGAGAGGTCTTGTTTTTCTTTCGAAAGAGTTAGTGTATGTATTGTGGGCATTGCAAACTTGGCCTAGGAGAGGGCTTTTGCTAGAGAATATTAAAAAGAAAACTGTAAATTGTGTGGAACCTTCCTTGGCTTGGTGTGAAAGAATGGAACAGAGGGTGAGCTGGGAGGATCCAAATGAAATCTGTGGAGCTACAAAAGAAATTGATGTAAAATAAAATCCTTGTACCAGTCCCCCAAGGCTACTTAGTTGCGTCTCACCAGGAATCGAAACTATACTTTCAAAATTTGTGCAGAGTAAATTGAGCCGGATAGGAGGCTGTGATAAGGTTCAACACTGAGTCTTCAAATCTGGTAATTAGTTCAGCCAAAAAAGAAAACAAAACAAAAACCATAAGGATTAGTCAGAAAGTGTTGAGAGGTATGACTCAAACGGCCCTTTTTTTTTTTTTTAAATATTTTAATGCAGGAAACTGAATTAAGTGGTTTGGTTTTTAAATTTTCTAGATAGAAAAGTAGCATATATGTAAAAAATATTGTCTGGCAGTAATAATTTATTTTCCGTGATCTCCTGGTGAAAGTGCCTCAGGTCTGTTTCATCAGCAACTTTAGACTAGGTGTGTACGTGTTTACCGGCTGGGAAGAGCTGAGGGAAAACTTGATGATTTTCCTTTCTTATTTATGCTCATGGTAGATATCCTGATTTTCTAAGTTTATAACCTGGAAAGTGGTCACCTATTATTAGGCTTTTAGTACTTCTGGAATCCTTTCTGGGTGTGATTACCACATACTTACAGATAGTGGATCTTCAAAAGATGCCTGGTGTAAAGCCATCGGATAAACAGTATTTGAAAACTAAGTTGGAAAAAGGGAGTCGTTACTTAGGCTGGGGGTTTTTGATTTCAGGTCCTTTTTTTTTTTTAATATGCTGTTTAAGCATGTCAGTATTGACAGAGTATAGTTTGCTGCATATTAAAATACCACCTCAAAAAAGTCCGTCAAACTTATGGATGGACTCCCCTTAGCTGTACCTTACAGGAGTAAATTATACGGGAGATAGTTTGTTAATTATGCTAATTACGTGTCATTTTAGGTCTGGATCTTGTGCATGTCTTTTTTTTTTTTTTCTTCTTGTCCTCACCCCACCATCCCTGGATTAATTAGTGTCTTTTTAAAGATTGAGCCAGATGATTAGTGTTCCTTTATTTCTTTTCCTGTGTCTTATTTACCATAACACGTAGTTTCCAGATCTCTTTATAGGTAACATTTACAGTTCTGAGAGGCACCGAGCTTGTGTTTGATTGTCTGCATTTCATTGGGGGCAGGGGTGGGGGGGCGGGGGGGGCATGGTGTGTGAGATCCCTTAATTTTACACATTTTGTACCTCTGTAATTCAGTCATCCTCTTGTCCAGGTGGCCTCCCATGCTGTCCATTTCAAATTGAGAATGGAGTACATTTTTTCCTTTTTTCCCCCCCTTGCTTTTAAATTCAATCATACCAAGAATCCTGAGGGCAGTTTATCACATTATGAAATACAGACAGCCCTGCAAACCACCTACTTATTATATTTTCTTTCTTTCCCCCCTTAAGCACAGAGGCCTATCTGTCTTTATTTGTTTTCCTAGGCAGACAGCCTTGGTTCCTCTTGGCCTCTCTTCCAGATGCATTCGCTGGATACCCTCGTAATGGGAAGGAGCAGTAATGCAGGGAAGTTGCCCTGCGGCGTAATTGGGCCTAGTTCTCAAGATCAGGTTAGGCTTATGCACTTATTAGATTTGTGTCTCTGAAGGGTTCAAGAGTAGGAGTCCCCGGAGTCCTTGGAAGTACCCTGGTAATTGGTGGCCCTGATATTTGAAACCTTTGTGTATTTTTTGGTTAACGCTCCTGTTCTTCTTGGCTGCTGCCAGCCACAGAGTATTTATTTTTAGAGAAATTTTTCATTGGAACAGAAAATGATGGCTGTGATGGAGTCATGACTCTGTGACTTAGCAAATTGATAAAAGAATAAAAGCGCAGAGCAGGGATGCACGGGGTGGGGGGTCTGGTATTATGGGCCCTCCCCTTTCTGTATGATGTTCATCGTCAGTCACCCTGTGTTGATTCTGATAAAGGCTATAGAGTGAAATCTATGGGGAATTTGTCATTCTGAAATGAAAGCTAATGTAATTAGTACCAATTAAAGTACATTTAGTAAATTGGATTTAATCTTAATTAAGCCTGCATAATGTTGCCAATTTTTAACAATTATGTTTGAGAACATAATTAATTTAAATTTTGGTAACTGAGTAAATAGCATTAGTCTGGTAGAGTTAGTTGATTTTTTTTTTTTTAAGGAGAACTGGGTGACATGACATGGAATTAGAGCATAAAATATGAATCTAATTTCTGGTACTCTTTAGTGGGATCGATAGAGCTGAGCCAAGGAAGCTGGAAAAAAAAACCCAGAAAAGTTAGAATGGAGCATTCTAGGCCATAATGTGAATTAATGCTTCACCACTGTCTCAGGTTCCAGCATGAACACGGAGATGACAAATGGGACATAGTTAGAAATGGCACACGTTTTACTGTGATGTATTCATAATGGAATTTTTAAAATGAAAGAACATTGGCCTTTGTTCCCTAAGGATTTCCCTAAGTGGGGTTTTTTGGGTTTTTTTTGTTTGTTTTTCAGGGGGATGGGACAGTTGGCCCACAGTTTAGTTGCTCTTATTTTTGAGGATTTTTTCTTAAGTTTTATTTATTTTGAGAGAGAGCGAGCGAGCGAGCGAACAGGAGTAGGGGAGGGGCAGAGAGAGAGGGAGAGAGAGAATCCCAAGCAGGCTCTGAGCTGCTGGCCCAGAGCCCGATGTAACCCACACAGCTGTGGGATCATGACCTGAGCTGAAACCTGGAGACGGTTAACCGCCTGAGCCACCCAGGCGCCCCGCCAGCTAGTCCTCCTCATAAATACAATGTGGCTTCTGTATTTAGCATAGCAGGGTGATGCATGCAGTTGATAACGTTGCTAAACGCGGGTTCCCATCCTTCACCTGTAACATTGTAATTAATGAAGACCTCCCTGATGTAATCTGACAGCAGCAGTGCCCTCTTTAGAAAGGGAATATTGGATGTTGATCAGGAGCAGTAGGGATGTGAATTGCACCAACAGGAGCTGCAAATGGAGGTGAAGATTCCACATTCTGAGGACTTCTCGTGACTTTCTCATAGCCTGTCTTCGGTACTCTGAAGGTCTTTTTGCCTCTAAAAAAATTTAGCATAGTATTTGAATTTTAGAATTAGGAAAGTTTGGAAATCTACAACACTTAGAACCTAAAAAAAGTAAATACTGCTCTCTTACACGTTTTGTATGTTTATGTATGTGTGTGTATATTTTTATATATAGGTCTAATTACTATTTTTTAATTAGAGCAGGAGAACTTGTTTCACTCCAAGCCATGTAAATTTTATTACGAGACTTGGGTCACAACCATATGAGTGCTGCTAAAATATTAATTGAATAGAAATGAAAGGGCCTTGCCAACTGATAGGATATCATAATCATAGCCTCTCTGGTCGATGGTAAATGATGATAAATGACATTAGGAACCTTTTAGCAAACTGTAATAACTACAAGGAGGGAAGCGGTATGGATTTGCATTATATCTGATACCCTCTAGTACCAAGTGGATTGCCAATACTGCTTGTTTAGCATTTTCTAAGGGCAATAGGATATTGATTTCTGACTTACAAGGAACAGCTCTATTTTCACCATTGAAAAGTATTGCAGGTTGTTAAGAAGAAATTGACTTGAAGAGGCCGACTGCTGCCCATCATGGAGCAAATAAAGCAAAACTGCCGAAGCATGGTGGAGCAGCGAGACGGGCCCTCAGCAATTTGTTGCTATTAATTTACCATGCTCGACAGCAAATCAATCGGCATCTACTTCATCTGCTGGAGAAAATGCTGTCCAGGGCAGATAAAAGGCTCGGCGTGGTACAGAGAATAGACTGGATTGGCCAAAAGGAGGCTGCAGTTAATGTGTAAATAAGTGAAATCAAGGCCACTGTTGCAGAGGAAGCTGTTGTTAATTAGGTTGGTGCTTTTTCACGAACTATTTGAGAAAAGTAGCCCAGGATTTGAAGAGTAAAAAGAGATTTATTGAGGTTGAAGTAATATATGCCTGGCATGACATTCCAGCCTTGAGTGGACTCGATTCGAGGGGGCAGTAAATTTCTTGGGGAACAGTGCTTGTGATGGAAGTCCATTTGTTTAAAGTTCTGCTTAGACCAGATCTCCCATAAGAAAACTTACTATTTTTTAAAAATATTACTAGTTTCTTCCACACCTCCTGTCTTGGACGCTAAGCACTTGGATTTGGAGGATTAGGGGCAGGAGTAGGTGGTTGAGAATGTAGGCAAAAATGTGTCTTGTCTTCCCACACAGTGACTAATTATTTTTGTCAGAAATGGATGATCGAACTCTGGTATAATAGTGAAAGTGAACTACCACCAAAGGTGGTATGTTCTAACCGGAAGGAGTAAACCGATGAAAATTTTACTGACAGAGCTTTCTTCTGCTTTGTCAACATTAGGGAATAGTCTAGAGGTTGGTGAACAGTGGGTGGACTCAACAGCGCTGGAAAATCTCAAAGAGATTACGAGTGGAGTTTGATGACAGTGCAGAAAACCTCCAGATAACAATGAGAAGAGCCTGTGCACGCCTGGGTGGGGGAGGGGCTTCTTGTGCTTTTGTGTGTGTTTTTCATTGAGGCTTGAAGCCTCCTCTTCTAATTTAGGATCACTGAGCCTTCAGTAATACTTCAGTAATACTTCACAATTAACATTAACCACATGGTGGTGTTTTTGAACCCGTTGCCTGTCTGATCTGGACATTTTGGGGTAGGGACCCAACTTCAGTCCTATTTAGTAAATCTAGATATCTGTAGATTTTACGTTATATACTTTCCCCCCAAAACTTTTAGAGGATCTAGCAGTAGGACAGTCGATACCAAGTGGCAGTACGTTGGGCAGGACCGCATGAGTTGTCATTTTACTTCTCACAGGACTTGGAAGAGAAGCAAATATGTGAGAAGGAAATTTAACCATCAGGGTACGTGCATAATGAGGGGTGTTTTTTGGATGGCGTGAGTTTTCCCTTTTTCTCTTCTCACATGTGGAGGTATGACTTTTCTCTTTTTTGAGGTCTTCTAGAATATCTGAGGGTTGTTCACCTGAAGCAGTGAGGTTTGAGTGGAACTGGGATTTCCTCTCAATGGAAGTGAATGTTTATTATGGGTCCTGTGTGTGCACTTATCGGGGCACACTGCCAGAATTCTGTAATTCTCACAGTGATCCTAAGAAAGGGATTATGTCCAATCAAAGGGTGATTAAACAGGATCAGATCTGCACAAGGTGATATAGTTATTAGGTAGTGGATTCGGGACTTCAGGTGAGTTTACCTGGGAGGGGGTCTCTTGGGAGACAGGTCTGCCCCCGATTGGAGATTCAGGCCCCAGTGTCTTCTGGGCATGGAGAGCGCCTGGGAGGTAGTCCTGCGGTTTGTCCTTAGGTCACTGGACTTCCGGGCTCCTGCCCAGAGCTCTGGGGTGTCCTTCCGACTCTCTCAGTGGGTGCGGGGGTGAGAGTCCCGTTTGCTCTGAATCTCCCACTGGTGGAGCAAGGAGAGCTGCTGATTATGGAGACTGAGTTTGCTTCCTCCGTGGGCAACCGACCTGCTTCTCATTTGTTTACGGACTTGCTCTTCCATTTAACTTTTATCTTTTCCTTGTGGCTTCTAAACTATGCCTGAAGACAAGGGGTTGTTTGTTGATCACCATCTTGTGGGTTTTTGAAGGGGAAAACGGGGAGGGGAAAATGTGATGTTTTGTGGCCTCTTTGTAGTTCAGAAAGAGGTTCTTAGATGCAGGAAATCACATACGACTCGAACTTTTAAATGAAGGTAAATAGTTTGCTTTTACTGGTAAGAGGTTTTCTTTAGAGCATTCAAACAAAAGGATATTTCCTTCTCACTGCCCCTTAATCCCTCTTGGATATTGATTTTATTTTTTGCTTTTCCGGGCAAACTTCTTTGTAACCTAAGTAATAATATCTCTGAGCTGGGTTGAACTATCTCATGCCTTCAGGTGCTGTCGTCGCCTTAGTGAAGTCAGACCATGCTGGCCACAGCCATGGTGGTCACACCTGTCTCACCTTTTCTTCCCTAGAATTTGTGTGTGTGTGTGTGTGTGTGTGTGTGTGTGTGTGTGTGTGTGTGTGTGTGTATTATGGAGTGGGTAAAGTAAATTGGGAAATAAATGTTTAAAACATGGACTTAGAAGTTTTTCTATTTGTGGGGTTTGTTTGTTTGTTTTGTAATGAGGACATTGTCACTACCTTTGTGACTGGATAGTCTGGCTTATTAGGTCGGGACAGTAGTAATGTATTCGGTGGTGATGGAACGAGTGCTTTTTCCCCTTGACCCCTTCACATGTCCGCTTGCAGAGCCCTGGCGCTGCAGTGGGGGTGGCGCATCAGTAGTCTGGTGGCTAGGTTATCGCTTTTGTGAGCCGGGCCACTGGACAAGAGCAGGAGACGGCATATCGGAGGGGGGAGGGGCGACTCTATAAATCAGAGTGTTCACACTGATAAGGACAGTTTGTGAGGCTTAGGACTTGACCCATTCTGCGCTCAATGTACTGCAGACAGAATTCATGAAATTAATGTTGCTCTCCCCTAAGTGAGAAGGGCTTCGCAGGTTTTAGTCAGAAGCAAAAGTCAGCGCTGTTCTGACTGTCTCGGTAGCAGCTGTCAGTGGTAGGTGCTGTCTAGCTGTAAAGAGGGATTCAGCCAGCATTTGTCAACGCAAATCTATACACCCTATTTTCACTGGAATTGACCCAGTGTTTATGTCAGGCCCTTGCTAGTTGGCTCCCGCTGGGCCAAAACTTGGTTCAGAGTGCTCCATTGTGTAACCTGTGCTCCCTCCAGCGGGTGGATGAAGGGCACGGTGTGGGGTTTCTTACCTGGACTGTCAGAGAAACAGAGGACACATGCTCCCGAATGCCCCTTAGGTGCCAGGTCATTAGTCAGGTGCCTTCGTCATTAGTTTTGCCCCCAGGTACTTTAGGATCTGTGTTGTGAAGGGAGCGGCTCCATTTCAGGGAAAGAGTGTGGCTGCTGTCCCGGCTCAGGACGCAGGCTCTGTCCGTAGCCCGGCTGGTCGCGACACACCGAGGGTCCCTGTGGGGACCTGGCCCCTGTGGTGGCTCTGGCGTGGAGAGGCTGAAGGGAGGACGAAGGATATCTGCTTCCTGATTTCTTAGCAGGCTCATTCCACTTAGTGGTATTCTAGGTAGGATACTGCTCTAATTTTCCCACGATGTATTCTGCATCTCTGGGTTTGTGGATGATTTTGGTTAAGGAATTTGAAAATACAAGGAAATATAACTGTAAAGAAATTCCGAGCACTAGTACCCTGTAATACCCGCTCTTTACAGAGAGCTTAAGGCATTTTATACGTTCTCCTTAATCTTCCTGCTGTTCCTGTAAAGCAAGTAGCAAGCTTTGGATCCATGTATTTATTTAAATAGCTTCTGTCAGTGGAGTCCTCGACAGTTTGCCAAGCAGTGTCATTCTGCTGGCCTCCTTGAACAGATGACACTGAGGCTTAAGGGCTTAAGAGACTAGCCCAGTGTCACAGTACAGGAGGCTCAGCACGCGGGCAGGGAGCCTAGGGTTCACAGAGGTCGGTGAACATGAACATGCTCGAGGTCACATAGCGAGAGTAACTGGCAGGAAAGGAAGTAGGTTTCTTGACTTCCCTTCCAGGGCTCCCTTCAGTGACCGTGCTGTTTCCACACAGCAGACAGGGTGCTGTTCCTGTGACATTCTTGGTTGCACACAGCGGGGAGAGCTTGGGGGTGCTGTTGGCTCTAGGGGGTGTGGGTCTTCTTGAGCTAGAGATCTGATTTGGGCGTGTGTGTGTGTGTGTGTGTGTGTGTGTGTACAGAGCCTTCCTCTGCTTCTCTATCCTTCTAGTGCTTGGGCCCTGCCCAAAGGGAGGCTTACGATCCACAAATTAAAGTATGAAGTGTAGATCCACTTTTAGCAAAGTGCTTTATAAAGCTGGCTTTTCATGCCTTCCTATGCACACATGCTGCACTGGATACAACCTCGTTTCTCGCCAGTGTCCCCTGGCCCACTAGCATGTAAGCTTCATGGGAACAATGTGTTTATTCTTCGAGGTGTCCCTGGCCCTGAGAACTGTGGCTGTCACAGAGAAGGTGCTCAAGAAATATCTGGTGATGAGAGAATTGCTCACATTCAGATTGAGCTAGCCAAGAATATGTGTGATCTCCTATGTTTAAGGCCTAATAGTTAGGTTGCAGGATAACAAAAACTGGAGTTTCCAAGCTTAGTTAGGCCTGTGATGCCTACTTGTTAAGTCTGTGGAAAGAATGACAGATGGAAAGAGAAGTAAAAGCGGCCTAGCTCCGTGTGCCTTTCGGGAGCGAGTGAGGAAAAAGTAGAATATATGTATTTCAGCATGTGGAATCGGCCTTTTTAAAGATGAAAACATGCGTGCGTCCTAACTGAATTTAAAATTCAGTTTGAACATCACTGTGTCACTCGTCAGTGTTAATCTGAAGAAGTCTTTTCCTATTAATAAGTCTGTGTGCATGTGGCTTGAATGAGTGTGGGGATATTTATCTGAACTATACTGTGGTGTGCTCAGCTGACTATTCTCCAACTCAGTGAATATACCAGTGTCTAGTTCTTTTCAAGGGGCAAGGAACTTTAAAGATCTCTTCGATTTTATTAGTGGAGATGGTAGTGTTAAGGAAAGAGGAATGATCATAACAGTAAGTGATTTTAGAGAGCTTATGGTGTGTATATTTCACTTAATCTCACAATAATCTTATGAGATTATAGTATATTGTTATTTCCATTTTATATATGAAGAGGCTGAGATACAGAAATTAAATAACTTCTTGAGATCAGCCAGCCAGTGAAATAGGTCCTGGGTTGGACTCAAGTTTTCAGATCATTGGTATAACAGAATTTCTGCCATATTCCAAACGCTAGGTTTGGAATACTCTATTACCAGCATTCTCTCTCCCCTCCCCCCAAATACTTGACTGACTCAGGGGATTCAGGTTCTCGTTCTCACCTTACCAGTTATCAGCTGTGTGACACCGCTGAGTCTCATAACTTCTCAGGACCACACTTTTCTCAGTTTCAATTAGTATAACATTGAGATCCCTTTTAGCTCCTTTGGTCTAAAGTGACCCTCTGGTTTTGGTTTGTTGTTTTCTGTGACCAAAGGACTAGATAGAAATTGAGATTTATTATCACTTCTTTTTAGTTTTAGCAAGTCTCTTTAAACAACTATTTTCTGAGGTTTTTGTTTTTGTTTCTTTAAGCCCAAAATTAATCTGATGAGACTAGGAGTAGAAATGGATATTTAAACTTATATAATACTTTATGGTGCTTTTTCATCCTTTATTTGTCAGTAATGTTTGCTAAAGCATTTTCCGTATCCAATGGATGAATAAAATGAGATGCAGATGTTAAATGATTAAGTCTCACAGTTAATTAGTGGATGGTTCAGAATTCACTGATTCGTGTAATATTACTGTTACACATAATATAAAAACTACATAACACCAGTACTTTTTTTTTTTTTTTTTGAGTTTGCTTATTTTGGGAGAGAGTATGAGCGGGGGAAGGGCAGAGAGAGAGAATCCCAGGTAGGCTTCATGCTGTCAGCACAGAGCCCAACACCTGGCTAGATCTCATGAACTGTGTGATCGTGACCTGAGCCGAAATTAAGAGTCAGACACTTAACCGACTGAGCCACCCAGTCGCTCCTACAATTCTTTTTTTATTATTATTTTTTTTTAATGAACACATGCACTGGGCTAGCGAACCAGTTGGTTCCTCTTTATTGCACATTTTCATTGCTGGCTCATAGACTGATGACCACAGGTCTATGGATAGTTTTGTGCTTCTAGCTATGAAGTCTCTAGAGCAGGCACAGCACCTTTTACGACCACAGGGGAGTGTCCAGAGAACTAAAACACTGAGAGCCAGCTTGGGGTGAGAATGGGACAGAGAGTCCTTGGCTGGGTTTTAAAGGGTTAACATGGCCCTTGAACTTCGCAGAATCCTGTGCCTTTTTCTGTGGGAGAAGAGCCGATAGCACTCACTGATCCAGTGAGGAAACTCGGACCGAATGAAAGAGCTTGAGAACTACTCTCTGGAGCAGTGGTCTCATGCTGGGGCAGTTCCTTTTTCCCAAGGACGTTTTGGGCCATGTCTGCAGGTGTTTCTGGCTGTCACAACTTTCCGGTGCTGTGGGTGTGGAATGGCTAGAGGCCAAGAGTCAGCCTTACCTGGCTCCCCTCGTTAATTCAGTCAGTTTGGGAGAACGTGTCAAGCCATATTATCTTTTCAGATTTTTCTTGTGATGACAAGCACAGTAGGGTTGCTGGTAGTAGGCTCTTACTTCAGGTTCTGAATGGGGACATTACATGGGCTTCTGTAAGTCTCTTTTTTTCCTTTTCTTTTTTTTTTTTTTTTTATTAAAAGGGAGGCTTTTTCATTGGAACTATAGGACTAGTTGAAGTTTATTGGCTTAAGGTGAGGCCCATTTGTCCCGACTACCCACTGAGGGTCCCAGAATTAGTGTTAGTTATTTTGAAGGAAATAGTTTTGTCCTTTGTGAGCCTTCGTTTGTCCATGTTGACTGAACGTGGTCGGTCATTTCAGCTACAGATGCTCGTCTGGTTGGTGCCCAGATGTATATGATGGACTAGACCACTTGGGAACTGACCACTTGGCTGATGTGTGCCAGGGCAGGGATCAGGGCAGATCTTGCTGTAAAATAGTCCTTTTACCTTTTGACTTCATCTCTTGCCGAAGTCAGAGGGCATTGTCTTGTCTTTGTCTTGTCCTGATCATATTGTAATAAACAAAATGGAACCCACAGTTTTCTCAGTAGCCTGTTAGTCCAGAACTGGATTTATTTTATTTTTGAATGCATCAGCACTGGTCAGTGAGCCTACGTTTTTACTTTGGCCTTACTTTCTCCCCTCCTCCATATTCTGTTGAGTTGTGCTGTGAATGTGGGTGACTATTTTAAAGGCTTTTGATTTTTTTGGGACATAGAATTGTTTTGGAGTGTGGCTTATTACCGCTGAGTACATCTACTTTGGTTAACCTCAAAAAATATTACAGTTAACCTAAAGTGGCCAATAAAAAACATGGTGGCAATTCCACAGTTACTTGCTTGAGCATTTTTTGGCTCACTTAGAGAACTCAGAATGTTTGTTTGGGCTTCTTCATGGAGAAATTGTGTTCTGCAAAATTCCAGAATGTCCTGAAGCTTTTACCTTTATGTAGGTTCCAGGAATGTAGAGGTGACAGCTTGGCAGCTCTTTGTCCTTGTGAGCCTTTCCTTCCAGTTACAAAGTGGCAGATTTAGGAGAGGCTGGGTCAGGCATAATACATTTATGTACAGAAACCTGGCTTTTTAGTATGGCTGCTTATTTCCAAATGCTCATAGATGGCTCATGGTTTGGCCCTATTTTAATCAGATTTAGCAGAACTGATAGGATTTTCTTACAACCAAATCAAGAATTCAGGATGTTTTGTATCAATTTTGGATGCATATAGAAAAAATTCTGGTAAGATCTTTGTTGCATTTGCGTTGTTAGATGGTATTCGTGCCTGCTTCCCAGCCTAGATTTATGCATCCCACTTTTTTCTTTGATTCAGGCGTATCTTAGAGGTATTGGCAGGTTCAGCTCCAGACCATCACAATAAAGCAAATGCTGAAATAAAGCAAGTCAGATGAGTTTTTTGGTTTCCCAGTGCATATAAAAATTATGCTTCTACTGTCTATTAAGTGTGCAGTAGCATTATGTCTAAAAAAACCATGCACATATTTACATTGGAAAACACCTTTGCTGAAAAATGCTAGCCATCATCTGTGCTTTCAGTGAGTTATAATCACTGATTGCAGATCACCATAAGAAATAGAATAATAATGAAAAAGTTTGAAATACTGGGAGAAGTAACAAAATGTGACACAGAGACATAAAACAAGCCAATGTTGTTGGGAAAATGGCGCTGATAGACTTTCCTGATGGGTTGGTGCAAACGTTCAGCTCGTAAAAAATACAGTATCTGCGAAGCTCAGGAAAGCAAAGCACGGTAAAACGGTAAGATGAGGTATGTCTGTAATTGATTTTCCAGTTTGGAGGCATGCTTTTGCCACATTTGTTTGTTTGAGGCTCACTCCAAGCTTTATCTAAAATGGAAATACGTAGCTTCTCAAATTGAAATATCTAGAACCGGACCTATAGAGGTTAATAAGATGATAATCTGAAAATTTAAACCTGAGCAAGAACTTAACCCTCTTGAGGTTGTTTTATTCCTCCTCCATTGAGAAGAGCTACTTGGTCTAGAGACCTCTGAAGTAAGGCAAAAGCCCTGATCGTTTTAATTGTTCCTTGAGCAAATGCTAATTGACCCCATACTGCCTGCGGGGCATACTTTGTGGCCTAGTGAGTTAGAAGAGAGGACCGGCTTACCTCTGTGGGGATTCTAATCTTTTTATGGCATTTGGTCTGTGAGAACTAGAGGAGGCATGGTGTATGGATGGCACCTGACTGAAATAGAAGAGAGGAAGGCAGGAGTGATTAAGGATGCTGTTTCTGAGATAGATTCAGGGACATTTTAGTGGGATGTCAGGGCAGGGGAGAGGGGAGAGGGAGCATTTAGGAACCAGATGATTCCAAGTGGAAGCCACATACATTGATGGGAAAGGCTGTATGTGTATTGAGGTTCTGCTTAGCATTTCTAGCTTGGTTGTGATAGGGGAGAGGATGGTTGAGAAGGCAGGCTTGGTTCCATCTGTAGAAGGCCTTGAATGCTAGTATAGTATGTGGGTTATTGAACGAAGGCAAAAAGCAGTTTTAATCAGACAGGAGGGCAAGGACATAGCTAGCATTGGCCCTGACGGCAAATATTCGCTGAATGTTAGCTGAAATGATTTGAGTGGAGAGGCACAGGGTTGAGGAGGCACAGGGTTGAGGAGGAATGTGGGACTGGCAAGGAGGAACCCAAGTGAACCAGCAGTTCATTGGGTGAAAGGTGTGTAAATACATTCACGTGAGTTCTGAGACATTGACCACGGCAGCCTGGCAGAATCATGGAACCACTGATAGAAAAGGAAGCCTCCGGGAGGGGAAAGGGAAGGGGAATTGCTCTCAGATTGTGCTGGGCGTGAGGTATCCCGGGAGGAGGGAGTGCTAGAAGGAAGAGGAGGAAAGAAAAGTGAATTTGTTGCCTCTCTGGCCTTCCATGTCTTCACAGCCGCGTCTTCCCTTCATCTCCTGCCAAATCTATATTCCTGCCAAGAACCTCAAGGATTCTTTTTCGTAAGACTTCTTTTTGTGCCTTATTATTCTCTACCCAGGCCACGATGGACTTTGCCAGGCAGCTCTGTGTGGACAGTGGGTTTAGGAACTCACCATTTTAAGGAATGGGTTTGACCTTTGTCTCAGCGTATGGGAGTGAGTGTTGCTCCTTGTCATTTTGCTTGATTACTGCCATTACCTTTATATAGATGTAATAGTGGGAGTTTGCAAATTATCTGATTTTTGACTTTTTACTTTTTAAAGTATTTTTTTCAACATTAAAAATAGATACAGACTCTTCTAAATTATGTATCAGCTATGGAAACTTTGCTCCATTCTTTTTTTTTTTTTCTGTTTCCTTTCAATTTTTATATCATTTGGCCAACTACTGGATAGGTCAGTGATTCCATATTCTTTTTTGTCTTGAGAAATTTCGTGTAAACGTGAGGCTGAGTCTGTAATTGTCTTGAGAAACTACTGTATTTCAAAACAAGTAATTATTCCCATTGTTTAGTTTGTAAGAGCTAAATACTGAAATTACAGTGGGGGCTTTCAGTCAGTGCAAATCAATGTGTGCGGTTAATTTTCTTCTTTTTTTCCCTACTGCGGCATATTCTGTAGTTTGACTGCCCCCTTCCTCCCCACACCATTTGTCTTAAACTGCTGTAGTTGAGTGAGAACAGCAATGATAGTAAGGAAAGTTAAGTAAACATGAAATTAAAAAGGCCATAGTGTACATTTTGGTAAACCAAAATATTGCTTGGTGGCATAAAACCACAGATCCATTCCAAAAAAAAAAAAAAAAAAGAAAAAACATGCGGAAATGTGGTTTTGCTGTCTGTCATGCAGTCTGTTTTCAACTGTCAGAAACATACGTTGCTTTTCTGGGGTAATTTTTTTTCAAGTCTGACCACAGCTTTTAATTTCCTTTGCTCCACCCACACCTCCCACCACACCTCTACATATCTGGTGCTCGTTTATAGGTGATTGAAATGTAATGACATAATCGTCATCCACCAGAAGTGTCAGCAGTTGTGGCAAAAGTGTCTTGTCTCCGATGTGCCCAGAGCCAGTGCTGTGCTTTTGGAAACTTTCATAACCAGCACACAGCGATTGTCCTTGTTTTTAAAGGACTTTTCCATGTAAGTAAAATTAAGTTTGGAAGTGCTTTTTTTTTTTTTTTTTTTTTTTTTTTTTTTGCTAAAAAGGTAGTATATTCTTATTAAAGAAATTTTAGAAAGAAAAAGAATCACCCATGATCCTTTCACGCTGAACCTAACCGCTGACCTAGGCAGAGGCCCAAGGCTAAGGCTTCACTGTCTCTACCAGTTCTGCTGTGGCTGATGGAACATTACATCCGCCTACCCTCCATCGAAAAATGCTGGGCAAGGTTCAGAGGGTGGTACATAAAATAGCCAGGTGTATGCTCTGTCTCTTTTAAGTCTACAAAAAAGTTGGGGTGCCTAGGTGGCTCAGTTGGTTGAGTATCCAACTTTGGCTTAGATCATGATCTTGTGGTTTGTGAGTTTAAGCCCCACATCAGGCTGGCTGCTGTCAGCACAGAGCCCACTCTGTCTGCCTCTCTCTCTGTACCTCCCCCATTCATGCTCTCGCTCGCTCGCTCGCTCTCTCTCGAAAATAAACATTAAAAAAATAAAAGTACAAAAAAGTATAGTGTAGTAAAATGAAACCTTAGTTCTTTAAAATTAATTTTGATTTATTGCTAACTTAATGGTTTCTTCATCTTTTTTGTGGGCAGCACGATTTTAAGTATATTTTTAGAGTCTCCTCTTAATTCAGCTGGTAACTTCCTGTGATCTTGGTAAATTACCTAGGTTTTCTGAGTCTCAGTTCTTGTCCATATCTATAAAATGAGGAGCTAGGACTGGATCAGTATGTTTTATAAAATGCCAGTTCCCAGGCCCCATAACCTGGGACTTGGGCATCGGCATTTTCTAGAAGCTCCGGGGTGATTCTCATGTGCAGCCGGGTTGAGAGCCAGTGAACTAAAGCAGTGCTTCTCAAACCAGGGTGCGCACCAGTCATTGAGGAGCGTGTTACAGTGATTGTTTCTGCGGGTTTGGAGTGGTGCCTGATAGCTACCGTTTCTGCTGCCCCGGTGCCGCCCATGCCGCTGGTCCCCTGACTACGTTTTGAGTAGCGAGGAGCCAAAGAATTTTTAAAATTTTTTCTGTTTTTGTCGATATTACTTATTTCCATGATGTAGTTTATACGGTACATGGAGAAGTCCATGTGTTGCTTGAATGACACCCCCCATTTAGGATGTCAGCATTGATAGAGTGTGCTCTCTGTGTAACCTGTCATTGCTTACATTCCGGGCATACGTCTCCCGAACAGTTCGGCAAATTGAAATAGCTTTAATCGCAGCTTGCTTTCAGTAGCCTGACTGGAGTCCAGCTGGTCGCTGGTGGGGTTGGTGCCTTGTTAGAGAGGCACCTGCTCACTGAGACCCTGCTGTGACAGGTACTGGCACTGCCACGTTCTACTTTCCTCTCATCCTCCCGTGCTTGTCCTGCTCATATTGACCTCTAATTCCTGAGCAGTATTTTAGTAAATGGGCACAAAAAAATCATAAAATAGTGTATTTTGTTTTAACTTGATTTGTCATGTGAGCACATTCTCTGCAGAAAATTTATTTTTTAATATTTTTTGAGAGAGAGAGACAAGCGCGAGCGGGGGAGGGACAGAGAGAGAGGCAGACATACAGACTCCAGGCTCCTAGCTGTCAGCACAGGGGTTGACATGGGGGCCGAACCCACGAACTGGACACTTAACCAGCTGAGCCACCCAGGCACCCCCAGAAAATGTATTAAACTTCAGTTTAAGCAAGCAAAACTCCCAATTTTGAAGTGTCATTTGTTGTGGAAGAAACATATGGTCTTCTTTAGCCCTATCCTTTAGAAAGAAGGAGGTACTGTTCATAATTGTAGTCCTTTACAGTTGGTTGTAGCCTGGCATCAGGCAGCATGAGGTCGTGGGAAGAGCCCCTGAGGTCTGGGGTGTCTGCAGAACTGATTTCTAGACCATCACCTGCCCTTATGCAGTTAAGTGTAACAGTGGACACTTAGCTTCTCCACGTAAACCAGGCAGGGATCACAGAATGCTCCATTTCTCAGGGCTCTGTTGGAGAATTTTGTTGCCTTGAAGGAGTATACTTACCACCGTTTCTACAGTCGCAGGCAATAAGAAATGATAGTTTGCAACGTGGGAGTGTTGCGTTAGAGCCGTGTTACTGCGGGTGCTCTGTGGACTGGCGCAGGTCTGCGGAGTGTGCTGTAGGTGCACGGTAACTACAGGGAACTCGTACAGACTGTAAATCAGCGCACTACTGGCGGAGAATGTCTTCACTGTTGGAAAACAAAACCAAAGAACAAAAACCCACTTAGTTGAGCTGAACTCAACTCTGTGTTGATTTAATTCTGGCACAAGATCATTGTCTTCTTGCAGATGATGGATAACAATTTGAGGATGGACTACTTTTCATTAACACTGCTTTAGAATATTTGATCAGAAGGTTTATCCGGGTTGTTTTATTAGGAATAGAACATTGGAGTTCATAAAATGAAGGAAGGTGTAACCTGAAAAATAAATTTAAAAGCAAGTTAGGTTAACGGTGAACTCAAGTTCAAGCTGCTAGGGACCTGTGTAGAAATAAATAGCAAGTTAAGTCAAGGCAGCAGCTGACATAGATTCGCAAGTGGAGAGCCGTTCAGAGTCACTGCAGTTTGTGCTTTGTTTAATACAAAACTGATTTAAATTCTTCTGAGTACTTCTGAATTCTTAATTTAATAACTTAGAATTTTTGTTTTTCATTTTCATCATCTACCTAATGGAAAGAACATATTTCTATAAATCTCACATAACTGTTTTCTGTAGTCTTAAATTACAAGAAGCTTTGAAATTAAGCCGGCTTCCCCTCCACCTCTCCTCCTCTCCCCGC
This sequence comes from Suricata suricatta, assembly GCF_006229205.1. Taxonomy (NCBI): domain Eukaryota; kingdom Metazoa; phylum Chordata; class Mammalia; order Carnivora; family Herpestidae; genus Suricata; species Suricata suricatta. Next base: position 70,699,941 of record NC_043712.1, on the reverse strand, counting down.
AGGCTGCTGCTGTTTACTGTTTACTACTGTATATAAAATTTACTGCATCCAGGGCAAGTATCTGTTAACCAAGAAAAGAAGAGAGAGCCTTTGCCAGTAGCGAAACATAAATACTGAGAATGCCTTTTCTGGGTCATAGTGCAAGAAAGTGGAGAAACAGCAAATTTTCTGGGGCTGGGCTTGTGACCTCTCTCCTCTTCCCCATCAGTTGGGGGTGACAGTGTTCTCTGTTATTACTGTACCATTGAGTCTGCCCCCCACCCTGCCCCTTTAGATCCGAAGTCCTTCCCTGGTGTAGTATAAATTAGTGAGGGATGGCTTCTTAATTGAGAGACAGGAAGAACCTAAGCTTGAATCGATACCTAACAATACAGCTACTCAATTTGTAGCACTATCTGATCTCAGTTCTGTTTTAGAACAGAACTGCTTACCTTAAGGGATTTTATTCATAAGTGTATCCTCATAAATATTTCTGCCCACCAGATATGGGCAGCTAGTGTTCTTCCCATTTCATGGATGTAGACATGGGGTCCCAAATCACTTAGGGGTTTTCTTAAAGTCGTGGTTCAGCTGAACTAGTAAATAGAGTCTTTGTGGGATTTGGGGCTCCATAGTTGTATCATTCACAGTACCTGGTGTGCTTTCTAGAATGCTTTGTCATTTGAGTTAAGCTTTTTCCCCCTTGCCTTTCATAATTGTCCCCCACAACAAACCTTGAAACTAGCCTTGTGACTTCCCTACCCTAGAGTGGTAGTGCCATACCCAGGCTTTACATGTTAGGGTCATGGATTCCGCACTTCTCATTGTCCAGGTCTGAGGCAGTCACAGTATGCTGCTGATTTTCCCTGTGCAGTGGGTCTCCTTTCCTTACTCCCACTGTCACCAAGCCTTTTGGGGGCTTATGGGAACTCAGGGAGCGCTTCCGTGTCTATCCATTCATATTAGATCATTTTTTTCTTTTTCTGTTTCTTTCTTTCTCTTCTTTTTTTTTTTTTTTTTTTTTTATCTTTGAGAGAGAGAGAGCACATGCATGTGAGCTGGGGAAGGGCAGAGTAGGGGAGAGAGAATATCTTAAGCAGGATCCACGCTTAGTGCAGAGCCCAACTTGGGGCTCGATCCCACAACACTGGGATCATGACCAGGGCTGAAATCAGGAGTCGGACACTCAATCGACTTGAGCCACCCAGATGTGCCCCCATATTCGGTTATTCTTTAGGGGCCCTTCTCCACTCATGGAAGTCCAGCCAGTATTCCCATCATGGCTCCATCCTCTCTTTTGCTCATTTTCCCCTTTACCGTGACCTTGTCCATTCTGCTTAGTAGAAGAATTCCAAAGTTTTTCTACAGCCTAAATCTCTCCACTTGAGACTGTTGTATGTAACCGAGTCCTCATTTTCCTTCAGTGTCTCACAAGTACTTAAACTCAGCATGTCTGCAAATGACATCCTCCCCCACAAGTCTACTCATGGTCCAGTGATCTGTATCTCAGGAAATGCCAGAACCATCCACCCAGTTTCCCAAGCCAGCAACCTGTAGTCAGGTGATGACTGCCTTTCCTTCTTGCTCGTTAGCCACACCCAGTCAGTCTCCTGGAATCTCCTCCTATTCCTCAATCTGTTTCCTTCTCTCCAGCTATCTGATCATGGGCAATTACTTGCCCAAGTTGCTCTTTGGCTTTATCTGTGAAATGAGGACGAGTAATTCTCTTAGAATTGTTCTGCACTTACATGAAATATCTGGTGCAGGCGAAACTCCATGAATGTTAGGAGAATGATGATGGTCATGATTGGCACATCTAGCCACCATATATGACTGTCAGGATGGTCTAACCTGGGTAGAGATAATCTACCAGCTGTTCTGGGGCTGTTCTGGATCTGCTTCTTCAAGCTTATCTTGTGCTGCTGCTGCCCCCTTTCCGTCACGTGTCCTGCTTGTTGAATATGAGCATCCCACATCGGTGCAGCAGGCTGATCCTTTTTGGAATGCTGTTGCCCTTTTCCTTGCCCCTCTCTGCTTTGTCTGTAAGACTCATTTCACCCTCAGTTACTCAGGGAAACAGAGTCCTCTGTTAAGCATTTTTAAATACCCTGTATTTTGTATTTTTTCAATGTCTGTTTCATTTGCTAGATGATGGGCTCTGTAAATCGGGCCTTGTTTCTCTCCTCTTTTTCTCAGACTAGGTATGACACGGTGCCTGGCAGGCTAGTAGGCCAGTATTGAAAACTGTGGCATTAACATGGCTCACATGTAGCTCTTTCCCCAAAGCCTTCAGCCGGAAGGGATTTCTTCCACCCTCACCCTTGCATTTCCAGGGCTCTTTTTTCTGTACCCCCTAGGTGCCCCATGCTGTCCGTGACTGTTTATTTCCATTCGGTCTTTGCCTGTCTGGCTTATAAAACACTGGAGTCCGGATCAATTCGGCATTCTGTTTCTACCATAACTGCTAGCTTAGAGCAGGAGTGAATGAATGAGCTGGTATCTGAAAATGTCTTTTTGAGTTTCCTCAGTTTGTGGTGCTATGGGAATTCATACTGTTCCTATTCTGAAGTTATCTTTCATCCTCCATCTTTCCTTTTGTGGTGTGTTTTGTGGTTGTAAATCTCTTCTGTCCTTCCACAGTCACTCAAATATAAGCAGTGGCAAGAAAGGGATGGAGGGCTGAAGTGCACCGGAGTGTCTTGACCTCCTGTCTGGTGTGTCGCATAGCTTTCCTAGGAAATGCCCTTGGTAGGTCCTTGCTGCCTTGCAAGTAAAGTTCAGGCTCTTTAGTGTGGCATTCAAGACCTTCCACGGTCTGACCTCACGAGCCCCTTCTGTCCTTATTTTCCACTCTGTTTTTTATTGCACGCATCCTGTGCTCTAGCTTAATGGTTTTCAATTCTGCCTGTCCATTAGAATCACCTGGGGAGCTTTAGAATGCTATCCTGAAGCCTGGGTTCTACCCTCCAGCAGCATGAGTTGATTGGGATGGGGTGAGGCCTGGGTGTTGGTGTTTGTGAAGGATCCACTCGTAATGCTGGTGCACAGCCAGGCCTGGAGACCGTTTACCAGCGCAGCGCTCCCCACAAAATGTGATTCGCTCTAAGAGCTTTGAGAAGAAGGGGATCTGCAGACAAGTCTGATTAATGCCGCATTTTCTGTCCTCCTTTCAAACTTTTGTAACTAAACACTATCAAATGAAAGGTCTGAGATGTCCAACAGCAAAGGAACCTGTTTCACTCTGTTCAAGCTCCGGGAGGCCATCCGGTCAGGGAGTGCTTTCTGTAGACAGCACTTGTTAGTAACGTCTGCCGCGCTCCGTGCTTGCTGTGGAGCCTGCTTCGGGCCAGGCTGCTTCCAGCCATGGCTCCGCTTTGAAGTCCACTCTTGATGTGTCCTTCCTTAATCATCTCATCCAGATCAGCTCCGCGTCCCGCCCCAGGCTTCTGTCTTAGACCCCCCGTTTTATTTTCTTGTTTCTCAAATTCCTCTTCATATACTTGTATGTTTGCTTCTGTCTCCCACCCCGGCAACGTGAACTCAGTGGCAGCAGGAACTTGTCTTGTTCACCCCCGTGTCTCCATTCAGCACCTAAAATAGGCCTGACAAATAGTAGGTGCCTAACAAATATTTGTTGAATGGACAGAAAGGCAGCCATACATTTGCAGGTTTGGCTTTTTCTAAGGTACACATTTAAATGTTTAAACTGCCTGCACAATTTAATTAAAAGCAGCTTGAAATACATTTGAAAAGTAACTAGGGATACAGGAGCAAAAGGGGATGGTAGGAGTTTGCTATACTTTTAATTTTCTTGACCTGTCTAGTAAAGTATTAAAAAAGAAAAAGAGGGGCTCCTGGGTGGCTCAGTTGGCTGTGTTTCCGGCTTTGGCTCAGGTCACAAACTCATGGTTTGTGAGTTCGAGCCCTGTGCCGGGCTCTGTGCAGACAGCTCAGAGCCTGGAGCCTGCTTTGGATTCTGTGTCTCCCTCTCTCTGCCCTTGCCCTGCTCATGCTCTGTCTGTCTCTCTCTCTCTCAAAAGTAAACAAACATCTAAAAAAAAAAAAAAAAAGAAAAGAAAAAGTAGATGGGAGCCTAACTGTAGAGATGATGCTGTTTTTTCTGATTATAGAGAGACAAGTCTGTGGTTTGGGATTCCTTTTTACTTTTTTAATTTCTTAACCAGCCTGCCAACAGTAGCTTCTCCCAGCCTGTGGGGTCTACATCTACCTATGTGAGTCATTAAGAGAGTTTGGGTGAGGAGTCATTGATGGTGGATGTCAGTGTGGGATACATTGCACGAAGGACAAAAACATACAAAGCCCATCAGAAATTAGTAGGTTCTAGGGGAAAAATCTTCCCTACAGTAAGAGTATTGAAACAGGCTTGTCAGGGAAGGTGGGGAGGGGGTTTGCATATTTTAATCTACCCACGGATCCCAGTGATTTCTGGCCCTTGTTGGGAAGGGATTCCAATGGTGTGTTCACTGTAGGAGTCCTCTGGCTGTGGCTGTGACCATGTCTCCCCAAGCTTGGCTCGGACTGTCCACGTTCTGAGTGGGCTTGGCACATGTGGGAAGGTGCGTGTTACCCACCAAACCTACTAAACCTCGATTGCCAGGAACTGCTCTTTTACTTCCTCAGTGAGTGTGGATGCCGGTGCCTGGCTTGGGCCGGGCCCTCCCTTGGGCTCCAAGAGTTAACGCACTGGCATACTCTGAAGATACCATTGTGGAGATCTACCTTCACTCCGCATGCAGGGTGCTCCCCTGGCGTGCTGTCTAACAGATAGCCCAGTTCAGCTGGGTGAATGGATCAGGAGTCTGGTGTGAGTAATCTCAGGAGGGAGCTTGAGTGGCATCTTACTGTATTTCTCACATACCTTTTAAAACATATCCTGCTAAGGTTTCTGAATGGAAGTTTTAGTCATTTACTTATCAGTCAGGAATTGTCCAGTCTGATTCTGCATTTCCTTTTGTCACCCACCTAGATTACTTCTTATTCATTGAGCCGAGAGATATCCTAAATGCCAGAAAAGATGTGTGTTGGGAAGGTAAACAAACCAAGTGGGAGTATGAGCAGGACCTCCGGATGGATATTCCTTTCTGGTTGAAGCGCTCCATCTGTTCTCAACCCGAGTGTGCCTGCAAAAGATCTTAGGAGATTTCAACCACCTGACTGAACTGCGGTTGCTTCTGTCCATCCAGCCAAAACTTGAGAGAGAGAGAGAGCGCCTTCTCAGCCCACACCGGGGCCGGAGACCGAGATCTCTGCCTTCGCTGAGCCTGCTGTCTGTCTGTAGACCGCACCCTGGAGAGCCTTGCCACCAGGGTGCAGTCTGGAGACCTGCAGCACCTGTGTCGCTTTGCAGTTAGAAGTGTAGACGGTGTGGCGCCACTCCAGGCTGGATTTTAACAAGATTCCTGGGTGATTGGGCTGCACATTCAAGTTGGAGAAGCACTGCTCTCATGCACATAAACAAAAACACATGAGATGATTTCAGACAATTCTAAATGCAGTGAAGAAAGGGCTATATATAATGGGCCAGAGGATGACTGGGAGAAGGAGTGAATGGGGAGTGAAGATGTCTGAGGTGACCTTGGGCTGAGACAGAAAAGGTGAGTCGGCAGTGAGCCCTGGGAAGATCAGGCACGGGGACTCTCCCTCTTCCTTGCATGGGTTATTCATCCCCATTTGGGGATTCTGTCCTTTTCTGCTCTAGCCGAGTAGGGGCCCATGGATTCAATTACCTGCTATGCCTAGACCCTGTTGGTAGGGGAAGTGTTTGGCGGAGCAGTGTGAGTGCAAACAGCAGAGGAGCACACCGTTGGTTCTGATAGGAGCTGGCTATTTATCAAGGCAAGAAAAGTGTCTAAGGGGATGGAAGGGTATCTTGACAGTGATGGCTTCAGAGACTTGAAAGTTTATATGATTGGGAGGAGGGAGAGGAAGACCATAGAGGCTGTCCTAGAATTGAAAGGATGAGAGGAAAAGAAATGCTGAAGAATGTGGATATAGACATTGATTTTTTGCAAAATGGAGATAAGAAGAAAACAGACAAGGACGCCTTTAGTCTGACGTAAGAGGGTAGACTGAGAAACAGAGCATGGCTTTCAGAGTATGAAAGGTGGTAAGTATCCTTGATGAGAATGTGTGAGAACCATTAGTGTTTTTATTTGTCTTGCTGGTTTTATTACAGTATCCAAAGTTCCTGTGTCTTTAGGTATTTCCCACATAGATTGTGTTGGTAAAAATCAAGGTGAAGGATACTCACCTACCATGGGCACAGGGAATATTTGTCCCCTTATACTATTGCTAAGTATGAAAATGCTTAATTGTAAATTGGCTTTTGAAGACATTTATATGTTTATGTCAGTAGGAAACAGTAAAGTGAAAAGAGAGTGAGTGAGTGAGAGATTGATTGATTTGGAAACAGGAAGAGAGAAAAAAGAAACCTTAAAGTAGCAAGCAGGTCTTTGCTGTGACCCACCGACATGAGGGTCTTAGGACTCAGAGTACTCAGGTTCTCTTACCTGCACCACCGTGCTTCATGTTCCGTGAAGGCTAAAGTTAAGCTCACCAGACAAGGCCATTTTCTCTCCCTACTCCTGACATCCCACTTTTCCCTCCCATCTCTTGTCCCTGTTTTCTCTGGTGGAATGGAACACAATCACGATAACTTTGGTTACAGTGTTTTTCAGACTTGAGAACGAAAATGATTTGACCTTGTAGGAGCAATTGGATGTCTGGACAACGATCATTGTTCTTAACCTTGATAATATATCACTGTCAACATTTGGAGCAGTATTTAAACACAGTAACGAGAGCCCAGAAGGTGTAGTCAGGATAATAGGCAGCTATCTGGGATTTCCCTTAAAGACCTGGGAAGCTCAGGAGATGAGAGGAAAGGGCACTTTTTTGTAATCATTGCAAAAATGCTTCAGGAAATTACAGCCTTACCTTTGGGGACGGATTAGAATAGTTTTCATGAAACGCAGGCATCCCGCCATACTCTTCAGGAAAGGCATTGTCCTGAGTATTCTTGCACTAGCACCATAAACAGTAGCACCCATATATCTTGGTAGGACAAACAAATGAGATACTTCATTGTATGCAATTAACTGAACTACATACTGGGTATTTGGGCATACTTAGTGCTCACTAAATTAGCATAAATATAGGAGTTCGAAATACAGAGCAGATTGACACCGTTTTGCGGTATTACTGTCAGTAGAATCATTGCTTTTAGTTCAACTCCCTGGGTGAGGTGGAGGTTGGGTGGTAGCTAAAAATTAGTTGAATACGGCACTTTCATATCATTCAAGGGAAGACTAATTGAGTACTCCTAGACATTACCTCTTTCTTATTGGAGGAAGTGGGGATGATGGGATGATGAGAGCTTTTAGAAGTCTTAATACTTGCACCAAAAAAACAGGAAAAAAAAGTTTGAATCAGTTCTTTATGGAAACTGATAGATGTTTTATTAACTTGATTCTTAACAATGGTATCACTTCATTTATTGCTCTATTAAGCAATATAAAATATTTTGTGCAAGATAAGTACCTGAACTAAAATAAAACTTAGGCATCTAGTTTACCAGCTTGCCAGCAATGCAGACAGCACCTTTGATCTAAATCTCTATGCCTTATTCCAGTCTGGCTTTTCTTTTTTTAGTACAAAAAATTAGTTTTGTCCATTATATGTTCTTTTCTTTTGTAAAGTTGAATTTTGATGACAAGATAAAACCTGGGTTGTCAGTTTCGAGGACTAGTCCTACTTGAGTATTTTTCCTTATGTTTAGTCTGGATTTTTAATAGATCGGAAAGAATTTCTCATTAGTCCGCTGACGTTTTAATCTTGGGGCAAGCAGGATCAGTTCCAGAAGTTAGACCATTTCTTAGAAAATTTGGAACAGGTCAATGAACAAATGAAGATAATTGATTTTCTGATTGAAATAAAAAATTACGATCTTTGGTTCTGGGTGAAGGAGAGGCTTGCAAGATTATTTGTACTTACTCCAGAAAGGATTTCAGGTGGAATAAGAACTTTCTCATCACTTTTTAAAAGTGTTTTATATAACTGGTAAATGTATGTTCCTGATAAAAACTTAAAAAAAAAAAAGTCTCTCTTGAAAATGTTTTTGGCAAAGAAGCCACTGTAGAAAAGCAAATTAATTGTGAAATGTTATTCTTCAGGAATGTTTTTTGAAACTATAATTGTTTGTGTTTTGTTGTTTTCTGATTGGCTGCTAAAACGGTTTCTTAGTAATGTTTTGTTCTTCTGTTTTATTTCAACAGTACTGTGTAGTAGTGTGGCTTCTATTTTGATGAGAGACTAAAACTCCAAGAAATTTTTTTTAAACCAATAATTGCTTCTGATACATCTTTTTGATTACTAAAATAAAGTTATCTGTACCTTTTTTCAAGTTAATTATGTCATAAAAATAAAATTTGTTTAATTTTTTAAGGAAATCATCTAGGCGGAAGTAATCTAAATAAAAATTAGATTTTTATTATATTAAAACTATTTGAGGGGCTGTAATTCAATTCAATGGTAGGCTTAACCAGTTTTTGGTCTTACTTAAAGGACTCATGTCATTTGTTGTAAGTGATAAAGAAAATATGTACTTGATACCCTATTCTCCAGGATTTGTTACTTTTTAATCTAATGATTGAAATGTGACATTCTTTTCAGTGTTGCTTTCCCATGTTACAAGTTAGTTAATACATTTTCCAATACTCCTTGAGTTGGAGTGTGAAGAGAAAAGAGATGAAAGCTTTTTGCCTTTGTTTTTTCTGTTGCATGGTGAACTAGACGTGCTGCTAGGCCACCGGCCGGTTCCGTTAGAGTTGGTTAGACTGTCAGCATTCGTGTGCCAAGTGCTGAGTGCACAGCCAAGGCATTTCCATAGAATGCCCTTTTCTAAATACTTTGTGCAGCTTGTTGGTTTTGTGCGGGGGGGGGGGGGGGGGGGGGGGGGGGGGGGGGGGATGGTCATTTAGTGGTTATTTTTATTGGAGGGTGGCGTAAAGGTGGGAAGTTACAGAAGCAGTTCATAGAAAGATAGTGAATTGAGGGAAGGAAAATATATGTGAAACTTTTTAAATGACCATCTTGATGGCCAGAGGAAGACGTAATATAGAAGCATCAAAGATTATTAATGAGTTTGACAAATTATGGCTGTAAAACCAAATTATTTTGTTACGTTTTGGCACGAGCAATTGTCCTTTCACTGGGGCCATTAATGCCATTTTGGAATATCATGAGTGCCTACCGACAATAATTTGGCGGAGTCCGCAAGGCCTCGAATACCCCTAGAACAGCCAGCAGCCCTGACAGCAGTATTTCAGAACCCTTGCCCGTTGAAATGGGCGATCTGTGAATATACTTGCTCAGGGAAGCATGAGCCAAATCACCTATCAATCTGATTGGAAGCCGCAATCCTGGCGTAGGCTGATGGATAGCAGATTAGAGCCCTGATTAACCATGTGATTCGAAGGCCGGGGATATATTGTCTAAGCAAGATTCATCAGACGCAATCAGAATTTCAAGTGGTCAGATGAAATTCAAATGTGTATTGTGGCTTTTCCTCCCCTAGTGCTTTTCCTCCTAGGTTGCCTTTTTTCCCCCCTCTCTTTCCCCAAAGCTGAAAAATACTTCTTTGATGAATCTGCTCCTTACCCTAAAGCTGTCTGTCTGTTATTCATCAGAAAGCAGGTCGCAGTTCAGTGAGCAGAAGAAAAGATTTTAATAGAAGCTGTGCCAAGGGCTGTAATGCATCATTTTAGGGCCCTAATTACATTACAATGACAAATATCAATGGTGACAACAGCAATAACCTACATCCTTTAATGGCTGTGCTGGAAAAGGAGTTTGGGCCCCTCGCCATTAGATTAGACTCAGTTTCAAAACACAGGCCATTAGAAGTGTGTGTCCACAGCATTATTGGCTGATCACTGAAGCCCAGTGGAAAGGCCTGTAAATAAATGACGCCTCCCGAAAGCCGGGTCC
>NC_043712.1:70562012-70689854 GCF_006229205.1 Suricata suricatta | reverse complement strand
CCCCCCCCCCCCCCCCGCCAATTAGTCTGACCGTGAAAAATCCATTGGCATGACAACTTAAAGAAATTAAGAAGTCTTTTAAACAAAAGGAGACCTATAAAGGAAAAGTTTGGAAGATCCTCCCCCTTTTCTGTGCTGTATGTTAATGTACGTGAATAAGTGAACTTTTTTACATTTAGTCTTAAGAATATGCAGTGTGATTCCCTCCCCTCCCCAGGTGCTCACACTTAAAATAGCCTGAATCCAAAATTGAAGAGGCCAAATAAATACCTTTTGGTTTTTATTTTTGCATGATGAGTAAATTTCCTTAGAGTAGTTTTTATTGCCTAGATTATGTAGGCAAACTAAAGAACTCCGTTTTCTTATGTGCCCACACATTTTTAAACCCTCCTAGCAAGGGACTATTTTATTTATGTAAACAACATAATGAGGAAAATATGCTTGGCAGATGGTTCTAAGCATTAGAATCATCAGTTTGGTCTGCCCCAAAGTGTCTCATTATCTTTTATTCTCTCCCCCTCCACCTCTCCCTACAAAAAGCTTAACAACCAAATGCCTTTGAGATGCAGTGCTTTCGGTCTGGTGAATGCTACTCTATTTTCTCAGCTCACACAGGAATTTCACCCCATAACCACTGTGGTATGTCCGCCCAGGTGGAGAGTGGTTTGGTGATTCCCAATGCAGCTTTTCATGGTGGTTTAAGCATTCTTAAAGAATCCCTAAATGCTCCATGGGGCCAGCGCAGTAAATTAAATCAGGTCAGCGCAGTTGGGTCCTTATTCACTGCTGCATATTAGTGCTGGGTTTTTTGTCCATCCTGTTAGGAATGCAGGCTGGGATAGAAAGCTTAGGTTTGAAACTTCCTTCATAGTGAATTTGTGTTTTCTCTTGGCTGGCAAAGTCTTTAAGGTGCTGGCATTTAAAAGATTGCATAGCTGCAAAGTCTGAAGGGTTGCTGATGAAAGAAGGAAACCTAGATTGCACAAGTAGAGTGTCGCTGTCATTCTGGTAATGACTTCGCAAGAAAAAGAGCATTTTTGTCCTCTTATAAAATGAGAAACTGACCCTGGATGGAATTAATTTTAAGGATGTCTCAGGAATAGTAATTGCTTTACATTTTCTGCCTCTCAACACTTCCCTCCTGTCCTTCACCCCATCCTGTCATTAAAATATAAGTTACTTTGCATGTATATATATATATAGAAAAACCCTGCGCTTACTTGTGCGGTATTGAAGTATATGCGGAGTATACAAATTAAGATGAACATCAGTGAAGCGCTGGGTAGATTTTTAAAGAAAAGTTAGTGGGGATATGTCTTTTCTTTTTTTTTTTTTTTAACTTACTGTAGTATCCTATTGATAGGAATTTTCTATACTTAAAAAAATTACTAGAGAATAGACTCTCATACCAGCTATTGCTGGGACCTTGCAGATCTGTAGTACAGGAATAATTAACGTTCCCGAGGTTAGTTTTCATACACATACAAATTGTGTTCTGCTAAGTCTAGGAAAATTTTACCGTGTTCTACGCCTCTCTGCACAATGAAAACCCTGGGGAGACACATTTGGAAATTGTCATGATTGAAGAAAATGCACTGCTTCCCAACAATTTATAACTAAGGGTCTGAAGCAATCAACTTATTAGAGTTGGTTGGGTGCTATTCTTTTGGAAGTTCGGGGACTTGAAAGCAAAGACCACAACTGTAGAAATCCGGTGAGTTACTAACTGAGAGAACTTGGGAAGGGGGAAGAGTGTATCTTTACTATCAAAACTCCAAAAACTCAGAAAGTTTTATGAAAAAACACACCAGAATGAACAAGGGTCCTGTTGAAGGCTTTTGAAAACTGATTTGCAGTCATGAAAATTAAATTCCTTTTTATGTTGTCTTGGTGCTTGAAGGTTGACTTTTTAAGATGAATGCTGGTTAATGAATTGTGCTATTAATGTGGCACTGTTGTCACTGCCTCCTTTTAATGGGCTTGCTCATGAGAGTTTCCTCTTCCTTAGGAAGTACGCCAGCCAGAATATAAAGTGTGTTTTAATATCATCCTGTTAATATTTCGGGAATTTGTAACCAGCTGACTGTTCTCTTTATTGCTTTCCTTTCCTTTTTATTTTATTTTATTTTATTTTTATTTTTATACAGGCAGAGATTGTCAAGAGGCTGAATGCTATCTGTGCACAAGTCATTCCCTTCCTGTCCCAAGAGGTAAGGCAGTTGGTTTGAGGCGCTGCACCAGAAGGTTCCATTTTAGTGGTTTTGCAGAAAAGAGATTGTGGAACTGTCTCTTTGGCCTTGTTCGGCTCTTGGTGTGTGTATGGCCCATTTCTAAGATACAGTGTTCACATTCCAATGTCTACACCTTATTAACATTCAGTGGAATATAATTGTGTTCATATAATGGAACATTTTCTAATGTGTGAAGCAAAATCCAATTGTTAAAATGTTTTGCTGTCATTGGACGATGTAGTGTTGCTCAGAATTATGACTGGTTTTCATAATGGCATCTAATAGGGTAGATTGAAAAATTGCCCAGAAGGGCTTGTCCTACATTTTTGTCACAGGGCATTAGGAGCCGGCGGAAGACCTATCCATAGAAAGGGCTTTACATAGTAAACCGTAACTAATGTAGCTTTTGGCCAGCTGCTTTACAAAAGTTACCTCTTAACCTGAAGAATTACCTGATGAAGTGTTAGCACCACTTGTGCCCCTGGAAAGACGCCCTAGTGGGCTCCGTGGGTTCCGTGCTCTGCGTACCGCAGACCTTGTGCGTGGCCATGGCCTGTTGTGTAGTTCCCACGCTTCCTCTTGCTCACTGCCAGTGGAAGTGCACACACTCTGCACATGCACTCGTGTTGGAACGAGAAAGTGCATTTCTAGTTCGTGGTGGCTTCCTTGTGTCTTTTTTCCTCTCCTCTGGTTTGCTTGCTTGCTTGCTTGCTTTCGGTAGTTACAAGGTTTAGGTGAAAGTGCTAGAAAGATCATTGTTGCTTTGGTATTACAGAATTTTTCATTTGCTCAGGTCAGATCAGCCGTCAGAAGGCAAGAAGCCCACCCATGGACCGTCCGCATGTCTTGCAGCCACTGAGCTTTGTGTCCTGGGCTGGGAGCACTCCCCTCCCACCCTCCCCTGCTCCGGAAATGTTGTGGCCTTGCTTTCCTGGAGGGCGGTCCAGCCGCCTGCCCGTCAGCGTGCAGCGGTTCTGCGAGCATGGGCATGTGTCAGATGCGCGGATTTCTCTGCGACTTCTTATTTGGTGTGAACTTCGTTAGACCTCGGTAACCATGGGTACCTTTCATCGGATAGATATGCCATGGAGGTGCTCATATTCACAAACTGTGAACCTGAGTTTACATCCTGATTTCAAATGCTCTTCTGGACCACGAACAACAAAGGATGAGTTGTCTTTCTCCCCCTTTAGCTGCAACCACAAAACCACTGCCCACTATATCCCCATTTACCTATTTCTCCTCAGGGTTTGCTTTTGTGACTGGATTGGGGGTGTTGGAGGGAGAATTCAGAGGCCTCTTTGCATTTCTTTAGGAAGTGGAGCCAGGCTTTGCCCAGTCCAGACCAGTGTGTGTTTCTTCTTAGTTGAGGCCGCTCTGCTTCGTGGAGGTGGAGGAGGGGAAGGGTGTGTAACCCACAGAGCTGTGACCATGCCGAGGTGGAGGGGAGAGTTTGCACGACCCTGAGGTGGTATTAGACGTGAGGCCTTCGCAGGCATACACCTCCTGTATATCACAAGTAGAGCTTATTCCCAAGGCCTTTTTGCAGGATCTGTGGGGTTATACGCAGAAGCAGAAGGAGGTCGTGGGGGTGTTGGTGGAGCTGATTTGCAAAGAGGTTGCTTTCCCGCAGGAGGTATGTTGTTTGTGTGAGCAGGCCCAGTCGGGAGGGAGCGTGTAATGGTAGTGGTGCTGAGCAAGACTGGACTGGAATGAATTGGCTAAGGAAGTTGGACCCTGCAGAGGGAAGCCTCGGGGAGGTACTCGCAACTCCTGGTCTCTGCGTTAGGCTGGGAAGATAGCAGCATGATCTCACCACTTAACTGTTTATTTTCCCGAAACTTTTGACATTTCTTCGTTGCAATCTTTGATTAGTGTGTAATGAATGACCTGTGTCATAATTTTCTGATTCTTTGTATATCTTTTCTTTTGCTTTCTTTGGACTTAATTGGCTCTTCTTTTTTCAGTTTCTTAAGGTGTGTTGTCTAGCCTTTAATGTGTGGGCCACAGACATGTTAGTTCCTGTCTAACCCAGGCCTCCCTGATATTTTGTGTCTGAACATTGCCCACCTTGTTTCATCTTCTGGGCATTCTGCGAGCATCAGACTCCCCGCTTCTATCCTGAGGCCAGATGGACCGTAATCTGGAGGGAGGGGAGGAGGCAGGTTATTAGAGGAAGATGAATTCTATTTCCTGTCTCTTCAGAGGCATGGAAAATCACTCTTGCATGGCTGCGAGCGTCACTCGGTGCCAGGACTGAAGGCTCTTAATCTGATCTTTTAACACCGGCTCTGTGTGTGACAGTCGCACTGCCAAAACGGCAGCTGTGGCGTTAGAATTTATTTTAAAATGTTTTTATTTAAAAATTAAGTGATTGTATTTAGGGAAAAAAAAATTCCCTGAAGACTAGTATATAAGCTACAGGACGGTGGTTGTTGGGATTTGTTTGGAGTTTGACAGGAATAAGAGGTAAATTCGCATATTTTGAGAAGTCAGCTTTTAGTTTAGCCCCCATGTGCTCATTAGTGTACCTGCTGAATATCACTTGTGGCTAGTGCACCCCTTCTTCTGAAATTTAAAAATACACCTAATAATACTGAATGGCAGCTATTAAATACAGTTAGTGCAAGTTTTAATGCAGGACTTTTTTTTTAAATCAGTTGTGCAAGTGTAGTTCAGGAGTACTTGAAACGTGTCTATGTTTAGCAGGAAACAATCACAGAAGAAAATATTTTCCTGTTCGATTTCACAAAAACAATTTTTAGAGTTACAGCCAATATGTGTTTTAACGACATGCTTGTTGCAATCATATACGACTACTTCCGAAGTCCCAGACCTTAGACCAAGATATTGCCAAGTTTTGTCATTAAAGTGAGTCACTATCACATACGGCTCTAAAAAATCTTATAGGATCCCTAAGACCAGAATTTAAGGAAAGCTTATGAGTGAGTCCTCACTTGTCTGAAGCTGTTTTTTTCTCCCACTTTCAGGAATGGGTAAGATTGATGTCTGTTCTCAAGTCTGCCCTCAAGTTTCTTCTTTAAAAGGCAGATCTCTGCGTAGTCAGTGGGAAGTTCTTCCCTCTCCTGCTTTGGGTCTCCTTTGCAGGGGAGGAACTATAAATAATCAAGTCCCCGTTGGCAGTTCCATAAGCAGGAGATGCCAGAATGATGACAGTTGGATCTGGGTCGAGTCGTGGCCTCCCTGTTACAAATTGCAAAGCTTACTCTAACCAAGTAGAGCTGGGTGACCTTTAGCAAGTGGTTCACCTCTCTAAGCCTCAGTTTCCTTATCTGTACATGAGGTTAATAATAGCGCGGGATGCATGCCGTCACCGCAAGGATTACTTGGGATTACCCACGTGCAGCTTAGCACACATAACCCCGCCTGCTGTCGGGAGTGCTCGGAGCAGTGGAGCAGCAAAGCTCTGAGTTTCCTTCTTGAGAAGACCTGGAAAAAGCCCTCCCTCTCCTTTTCAGTCGCTGCCTTTTAGAAGAATGAATTAGTTATCCTCCTCTCTAATGTCCTTCTTAGAGAGGAAAAAAAAAAAGTAAATTAAAACCGAACCCAGGGTTGTGAACTAGCTAAAAATCTCAGTGAGGCATATTAGGTTGCCCCAAAGGCAATTCTCTTCTAGCTCCAAAAATTAATTTTCCAGTTTAGCAACACCCGAATCTTCCCAGCCTGCGAGCGAAGACCCAAACGGTGTTCCCCGTGTAGAGCTCCCGTCCAGAGACACAGTGGTTTTGGACGGGGTCTGTGTTTTACCCATGAAGCTATCTAGGAAAACAGATTTTTCAGTCCAGTGGGGGACTGGCTGTTTTCAAAATATCTGGTTGCTTCGCTGAAGTTGGTTTTGATTTTATGAGTAGTTTGTGGATGGACTGTCTTCATCAGTGATTTTAGGAGCTGTCTTGTAGACCTGTAGGCCTTCTGGGCCTCAGCAGCGTTGAAGGGTGCTAGTGAGTTCAGACTTACCTACAGTGCTCGCCTTGCCGCCGCCCCTCCCCCCCTGGTTTCTTGTTTCTTGAGTTTCTTACGTGGAAGCAGAACTGCTCAGGAGCCCCTGTAGACCTGTCCTCTCCGAGCTGAGGCTGAGCCGTGGCGGAGCCCTGCTTTGGGGCCTGGGCTTACCAGCAACCGGCTGTTTCTTCCCTTGCGTGTGAAAATTTTGACCTAGTAAATGAAATAAAGAATTTAAGTCCTTCTTTTGGCCACATTTGACAGTAGTTCTCTGGTCATTGGAAATTTTAGGGTATAAAAGGGAAATTAAGAGTAAAAATTTTTAAACCTTTTATATTTATTCTTCTCTTTACCTAGGGGCAAGAGACCATTCCAACTGGAATGTTTTCTGGTGCAAATTTAATTTTAACTCAAAACTTGGGTTTTATTTAATACCCTGTTAGCCTATCGAATGAGCAGAACCAAATAGTGTTTTCCTCTAGAATTCTGTAGATTTATTTGGGTGCTCTACATTGCACTTAAATAGTAGAAAATAGTCCACAGTTACATGATAGTGATAATACATGTTGATTTAAATTCTAATTCCTAAAGGCAAGAATAGCCCTGCATCAGTTTCTTTTTTGGTCATGCCAAAAATTTGGTCCTTTTGATTTGATGGAAAACATACCCTCTGGTGATATGAGGTAGGAGTGTATCTCAGATGCTGTCTTGGTTCCTGGGTTAATAGGGGACTGAATTCGTCTGAACCACATTTTGCATGTATAGAATAATTGTAAAATGGAAGTTGAAAAAAGTGATCAGTCACTTTTGTATTGCGCCTCGGGGAGGAGAGGAACAAAATCCAGTGGCTGCATGCACTGGTGGCGGTGTTCTCGCCTCATAATGACACCAGCTTAACTCATCTTACTGCTTGTTAACTTCGTAAGGAATCAATGGCTTGTGATAACGTGGTTTGATGTAGGTGAGCTTGGCCGAAGTCACCAGAGAGCCCCCGATGAGTGCGCAGTGACACCTGCAAGAGCATCTTCAGCGATCCTTCATTAAATGCCAGCAGCCGTCACAGGACAAGTCTGCTTTCCAGTCAGGCCGTGTAGTCAGTGCTGGTAATGTGTTACAGCAGTGCTGTGTGTCTAAGGAATGTCCTAAAAGACCAGCATACCCAGACTGGGACTTGCATGGATTTTGTCTCGTTTTCTGATTACTCCTTTCATTTAAACTGTTTTGTTTTGTTTTTTTTCTTCCTCACTCTACCGAATGAGGTGTCAGGGAATATAATCCTGCCCCTTGTTCCACGGTTTGACCAGTTGGCTTGTTCTGTGTGACTGACCATGCATTTTGGTGACAGTTGGATGTTTGATGAGATCCTTATGGAGGCTTTATGGGCTGCTTGCCCTCAGCAAGTACATGATTCTCAGAAGGGAGGACTTTTCTGCAGGTTACCATGTCGGTCTCCTCTCGAAGGCACCAGTGCCAAGCTCTGTGTCTAAAAACTTCAGGTGCATTTGAGAAACCTCCTCATGTCTTCTTTGACTTTGAGTTAGGTAATGAGTGGGTTGTTACCGGAGCTAAGCATTAAAATACTTTAAATAGAGCTTGTGATGTCTGCTGTTGTAGCCAAATCCATATGTGGCTATTTAGATTTAAATTAAAATTTATCAAAGTTAAATAAGGTTACAAATTAAGTCTTTCAGTCACATTAGCCCTATTTCAAGTGCTCAGTACCCACCCATATGTGGCTAGTGGCTACCATGTTATTAGCACAGATTTAGAGTGTTTCCAACGTTGCAGAAAGTTCTGGTGGAAAGTATGGACTTCAGAACTTATTGGACAGGTCCGTGAAGAATGCTCTGTCCTTATGTGGCTGAGAACCGAGAAGGTGAGGCTAAGTGGTCAGTAGGAGAAGGCCTTGGGCGGCATTTCCTAAGCTTTAGTCCCACGTTCCACAGCCAAAATTGTTAGGAAAACCCTGTGTATAGATTCACTCTCTTGGAAATTTAAAGCTCAGGGAAGATCTGCCGTTTACCAGGTATTAGCCAAATTAAACCCAGTGGGTTTTGTTTTATTTTGTTTTAAGTGACACCTAATTTCTTGTAGGACTAACATTTTTGGGGCTACCATGGAGGAGAAAAGGCTGATTTGAAGTTAAAGCTTATTTGTGCTAGTAAACTTGGTAGAGTTGCTGAAAAAGCCTTGGAAGGATTTTAGCCTGACTTACAGGACACGGAGTGACCCTTTCACTCAGGTTTGACTTGCTTAGCCAAACTTGGAATGTTCTGTCTTGTCACCAAGAGCACAACCAGAGGTTTGGTCAGAGGATGAGCGGCCTAGAGCCAGTGGCCCAGGGATATTTAACCTGGAATAGAGAAGATGAAAACGTACGTTATGTCATTTTGATGTTCTTGAAGTGCACTCCAGGGGAGGACACTGTGGAGGCAAAATTGGGTCCCATGGGCAGAGGTTCTGGAGAGAGAGAGATTTCTTCTAATCCGTATTAGAACCCATTATACCCAAGTGGGAGAAGATTGTGCATGAGGTAGTGAGGTCCCTTCCAGAGGATATGATGAAGCAGAGACTGCTTATTGGGTGTGAGAGAGGAAGCACGTTTGGGCTGTGGTTGATACTGTGACGCCACCACCCCAATGCCCTCTGCTGGGGCAGCATTTAGAAATCTGTAGGCATTGGGAAAGGTGGTCAGTTTGTTGTTACAGTGCCCGGGGCACTACTGCTGTCTGGGTCCATGATTACTGATGGCCTTTGCTCATTCTGAGTGAGTGGCCTTTTCTGTGCATGTGGCTGATCAGTCTGATGAACGGGAGAGGCATTTGGTCCAAGTTCAGGCTTCTCTTTCACCCTAGAATCTTTCTTTAGCCTTCTACCTGTTCTCCCTCCTGTCTGGCTCATCGCCTTGTCATCCAGCTCCTTTACTGTTCTGTACTCTCCCAGGTCCATTTTCCTTTTAAAATGCACAACTGATAGCACTCAGCTGCTTTAAAATTTTTGACAAAAAATGTCTTCATCTAGATAAAGTCGAAGTTTTTTGCATGTCATGCAAAGCCCATCAGCGTTTGGGCAGATCCCGCCTTACATATTTCCCTTCCACTAGTCCGTGGTTCAGTAGGGTCCGCCCCTGTCCCGCTATGTGACTCCGCGTGATGGCCTCTGTTCTTTCTGTGGATGCCTCTTGCACGTGTGTCTTGCCAGGCCCTCGAAGGCTTTCATAATCCTACCTTGCATTTGTCTCTCCCAACTTTTCCCCTACCCTACTCTTCTCTCGTAGCCATAGGTTCCTTCTCTTCTTTGATGGGAAAACTCCTTTCTCCGTCCAGGACTTTGCCCAGGCTCCCCTCTCTGCCTGGGATTCCTTTCTCCTTGCTTCACCCACAGAACTCCTGCATATCCTTCATGTCTCAGTTACTGGGTCAGCTTCCATGGGGAACCGTCCCCAGCCCTAAGATTGCATGAGATTTCCCCACTAAGTGATTGCATTGTATCCTGTAATTTTCTTCATGGAAATTACCCTCCGGTTGTAATTACCGAGCCTCGTGAGTATTACTCGTTCACCGAGTGTCTTGTTCATGACTTTAGTCTTAGCTCCTACCACAGTTGCCTGGTGTGTGGTAGGTTCTTAAGAAATCAATTGAATGAGTGAATAAGAAAGCAAAGCCATTCCCGATGCTCCAGGAAGTATGCTGGGCATTCCTTCCTACAACCTCCCTGAGTGGTTTTTTTTTTTTAGTTTTTTTTTTTTTAACGTTTATTCATTTTTGAGAGACTGAGACAGAGCATGAGTTGGGGAGGGGCAGAGAGAGAATTCAAAGCAGGCTCCAGGCTCTGAGCTGTCAGCACAGAGCCCAATGCAGGGCTCGAACTCACAAACTGTGAGATCATGACCTGAGCTGAAGTTGGATGCTTAACCGACCGAGCCACCCAGGCGCCCCTCCCCGAGGATCTTTTACACAGCTTTCGGTGCAGTAGCAGGTGCTCGATGTCTGGGAGCGTTCCCAGCAGTAGTGCGGCCATGTTCTCAGCTGCTCACTCCTGCCTCTCCATGTGTCAGGAACGTCAGTGGTTCATTGGAAAAATCCTACTTCATTTTACACCTCTGCCTTTAACTCTCCACTACCCCTGTCAATAAGGGAGGTAAGGGAGGGGGTATTTAAAAAAATGTAAGTTGTAATGTAGAGGGTTTTTTTCTTGTTGTTATTAGAAGTACTGCATCTGTTGCCACACCCTGAAGTATTGGCCTGGCAGGACGTTGTCATTGCATTGTCTTCCCAGAGAAGACGTTACATACCTATCGTATACACATCCGTGGTTTGTTAAGGTCTGTTTTCCAGCAGGCTTTGTTGTCCTTAGGACTTGTACTGTTTCTGTCTCTTTCTTGTTAAAAGATTATCCTCAGTACTTTCCGGAACAAATGCAAAAAAATTTTATGATTAAAGTTAAGTAGGCGGGTGATTTAATGTATAGAATTTCATTTTTGTGGCCTTCCTCTTCCCCCATCCATGCTGATATTCCTTAAATCACAGTATTTAGTTGAGATAAAACTTACACCTCATAAAATTCATTTGTTCTCAGTGGTACAATTCAGTGATTTTTAGTAAATTTAGAGTCGTGCAGCCATAATCACATTGTAGTTTTTTTTTTTTAAGGATTTCTTTTCTAAAATTATAAATCACAGTATTGTAAAGAATAAATAATTGGGCATTTTTTTTCCTCTTGCAAATCCCAGTTAGAGGCCCCTGTCTCTTGCCTTAGGCTTTACCGATGTAGTCTTAGTAGCATGTTCTTTGGTGATGATGGTAGAGAGTTCAGACGGGAGCACCCCCGTGAGCCAGCAGCTCGGGCTGTCAGAGGCCACGGCGCGGATGCCTTCTGCCGGCAGACCAGGGCTGAAGGGGCCTGTCATCACTTGTGGTGAGGTGGTGGAGGGGGAGGGGAAGTGGGCAGTGGGAGAGGAAATGAGATGCTGGGTGGAGTGGGGGAGAGAGGGACAGGTGGGGATGGAGAAGAGAAGGGGAAGAGATGAGGGCACACAGAATGGGAAAGCCATCAGGGTTCTAAGAAGTGAGAGCTTGCTCTATTTTCTGAGTCCAAGAGCTTGTTTGTTAAAATTTGGAAATGGAAAAACAAAATGCCACCTCTGGGTTGGTTTCTGAGAGTAGTTTGGGCTTCTACCGTCAGTGTTCATTTTTTTCTTTTGTGATCCCTTGCCCCTTCTTTCCTGAGTTTTACTCTTTCATTTATTATTTTTGAGAGACATAGAGAGACAGTGCGAGCAGGGGAGG
Organism: Suricata suricatta; assembly: GCF_006229205.1. Classification (NCBI taxonomy): domain Eukaryota; kingdom Metazoa; phylum Chordata; class Mammalia; order Carnivora; family Herpestidae; genus Suricata; species Suricata suricatta. Next base: position 70,678,372 of record NC_043712.1, on the reverse strand, counting down.
GTCAGAGAGAGAGGGTGACACAGAATCTGAAGTAGGCTCCAGGCTCTGAGCTAGCTGTCAGCACAGAGCCCGACGCGGGGCTCAATCCCACGAACTGTGAGATCATGACCTGAGCCAAGCTGGCTGCTTAACGGACTGAGCCACCCAGGCGCCCCCCTGAGTTTTACTTTTCTCACTGTATCTGATGCTGTGATGTGGCTGAGTGAGCTGCAGTGGCTTGGTGTTTCTGGTGCTTTCGGAGCACTTTGGGAGGCATACTTTGCCTTAGGAGCTTCTGTTCAAAAGGTCCTTAAACAGCAGATGATTCACAGTTGTAAGCAGAAACAGGGAAGTAAAATCCTGAACGACAGGTAAAGTTCAGATGTGGTATTAGCCCATGGCCACTGTCATGAGAGGAAACAAAGCAGCTGAATCATGACTTCCATTGTCATTTTAGCTTTTTAGCAAGAGTTTCTATAGGAGCAGCAGATGTCAGTGTTACGGTTCACTGCTGTGTTTCTGGTTTTCTCAGTAAATGCATTTGATATTTTAATGCTGAGCCAGAAAGATCCCCACAGCCTAAGGCATCTTTGCCCATCTTGGCAGTTGGAATCCAGTGTATGAACCAAGAGTTGAACAATCTTCAGGGTAGAAAGGTCCCTAAATAGATGTATTTTCTGCATATCTTATGGAACTGATCTTTGAATGCTTAACATAAAGTAGATGACATTTCACTAACATGGAAATATTTCAGTAATATACAGAAATTGCACAGAGTAAGAGCTTTAAAAGGCTTTTGTTGAGTGGAATGAATGATAATGTGGTGGGATCTGTTCATGTGGTCTTTTGGGTTTCAGTTTCTTGGAAGTTTTGAGCAGCTGTTGTTGAATGTTGGAAAGTAAAAGATGGAAGATCCCATCATAGTTTCTGTCCATATGCTCATTTTGAGTATTAGAAAAATCCTATTGTCTTACATGTTGTCTTTTTCTCTGTTTTCCAAGTACTGCCATTTTTCCCGACACCAAAAACTAGACTGCTTTAAATCTCACCATGAACTCTGTGCTCATCGTTGAACACGCTGCGTAGGCTGGCTTCAAGGAGAAACTGCTGTTACTGGTCATTTTATGGCATATGCCTCTATTCCTTCCCGTGTCTTTACAAATCTTTGGGACTTTTCACCTTCAAAGAAAGAAGGAAATGAAATATTTCACTTTGGCAGATATTTTACTCCAGAGTAGGAGAATGGACAGAGATATCTAGAAAGACTTTGGGATTGTTTCTTAAGTCCTTGTTTTGAAACTCTTACAATTAAAAAAAAAATCAAAAGTGCATAGTTTAATGATCAGAGTTTAACTGAAAGTTTAAAATGTGATCTTTTGACATTTTTCTTTCCATTAGGTGATAGGCATAAAGTACACATCTCTGATAGGAAGGCAAGGGTGAAGACACTACATGTGGGTGACTATGGCAGTTTCCCACGCTCCACAGTCCTCTTAACCCTGCACAGCTGGGAAGTAGAAATATTGGTCACCCCAGTTAATCTCAATAACTGCATCTTTGAGAGTTTTGGAATGTCGAGCCAGGTAGCTCAAGGGGAATTTCATGTGTAATTGATGGCTTACCTCCTTGTGTGTATTAAGCAATAGGTTAGCTAAGCTTGGTGTTCACTTCAGCTACATTTCTCAATTGGGGTCCTGCAAGACCAGATTCTCCCTGGCCACACAGAGGAGTGCCTGTTTCATAGCACAGTCTTTTTGGCTCTCTGTTCCGTAAACCTAGTTGAAAATAGTCCAGAGGAGATTGTTCGAGTGTGTAGATACTAGACTGTTGCAGTGCATTCGGTGGAGAATTGTATTTATGTTTGGGGTACTTGTGCAAGCACTAGTGAATGTCCAGATGCAAGCGAGCGCCTCTTGCAGGGACTCCTGTGCTACTTAATTTTTTTTTTTAACATTACCAAACTTACTCTGTTTTTTAACATTACAAAAAATACTCCGTTCCTGCTCCTTCTCTTTAGAACTGAATCATGGGTAGAGGGAGGGATTTTCCTCTCCTCGCCATCCCGGTTTTCCAAAAGAAAAATAACTGAGGCTTGTAGGTTTTAGTTTTTCTATTGCAGGTGAAAGCAACCCCTGAAGTCCTTAAACTTGACTGCTAGTCAAAGCTGTACATTTTTAATCTCTTTTCAAAATATGCAGCCCTTCATGACAGGAATTAAAACATGAACACTTTTATACTTCCAGAAGAAAATACACGTTTAATTCTATGTGGTCTTCTAGTGCTTACTGTAACAAATACCGGGAGAAATTTTAAAAATAAGTACTGCTAGGAAATGTTTTCAGACTTTTTATGTAGAGGGCCGAGAAAGGGGGGGTACAAAGAAAGCAGATGGGACTGGGGAGGGAAGGGTTGTGTTTTGTCAGAGTCAGTGGGAGACCTTGGGTCACAGTGCACCACTGACGTCAGAGGGAAATCGAAGCTGCTTCTCCCAGTTGTAGGGGCCCAGTCAGGTGTCCGGTTCCTTCTCTGCAGTAGAGATCCAACTTGCCCTAGCCAGCCGTCCAGTCCGCCACCACCCGGGGCCTCAGTGTGAAGTACAGAGACCCCTAAAGCCTGTTTACATGTAACTGAAGTTAGAGGACGCGTTAGGAAAAGCTGTTCTTGACTGACTAGAAAGCAAATAATTGTATTCTGTTTCTGATCTTCATTTATAGCACCAGCAACAAGTGGTGCAGGCTGTGGAACGGGCCAAGCAGGTGACCATGGCCGAGCTGAACGCCATCATTGGGGTACGTGGCCTTTCCATTTTAGCTCTGATCTTAGTGTGTGTCATCAGCTCGCTTGCTCTCTCTTTTTAAATTTTGTGCCATCAGAAGGGCAAAAGGCAATAGAGGACCACAAAGGGAAATTAAGCACTTTGCCTTCTGTCTCCTGTGAAATTGGATGGCTGCCTCAGAAACTTGGATCACATTCTCACCAGTTCCACTGGACATGTTCATGGAAATTCTCCCTAAGACCCTAGAGAGTTCTTTTTGTCATATTTCTTTCCTTTGCAGTCAGTTCCTGTTGCTGGGCTAGGCCTGAAAAAGTGATGGACATTGCCCTGATGTTAAAATGACCTGATTTCTTTGAACTTTCTGTACACATAGAGTACCTTGATAGCATTTTTTTGGTGAAATAAAATGTACATTTTTTTTTAAAATCTCCCTGCTCCTCTTCCTCCCCTGTGATGAGTGGTTCTTAAGGGCTAGTGGCCATTGTAGTAGGAATAGTAGGAGAAAGGTGCACCTTTTGGCAGAATCAGAGGCCCCGTTAGAAAGTCCTTTCTGGTGAATGTAGCATTACTGTTGCATGGAAATCCTGGAATTCATGGGCTTGGGCAGTCACTGACTCCAATTAGATTTTTGTTCTCTCAGATTAAGGTAACAAGTAATAAATAAGGTGCTAAGAGCAGAAAGGATAATAAAGGTGGAAAATCTTAGCTGACAAGCACACGGCATCCATCTCTGTGCAGCGGGTACAAGCTTTTCCTTAGATTATTCTAATGAGGACAGAACCGCTGTCCTTTCCTCTCTCTGCCCCCTTCCAAACACTTCTTTTGTGTATCTCTTATATACCAAAGTCTTTTCTCTTTTTTTCCCCCCTTAGTGTATCAAACACACTTTGAAATGCTAATTATTCCATTTACTTTCATTAAAATTCAAATTGCTGAGTGAAGATACGGATAAGGGTCGCCTGATAATCAATCTGGAGTGAAGATATTGCTTCAATTATGCCTCTGTCTTTTAACAAGGAAATCAGAACTCTGGGCCCACTGGCCTTGGTGGCGGAGCACTAGTCTGATTGGAGCTTGTTTTTTTAAATTGCCTGTTTTGAGCTCTTATTTTGTGTCCCTCTGAATGCAAGAAAATACGGGTAGTAAATTGGAAGACAGTCCAGGGGAAGCCGTAACCTTTATTTCCTCCGAGGTGTCCTCTTGGAAAGAAGGCCAAATCAGAACAAGCCATGTAGACTCATTGGAGTACGTGTTCTAGCTCTGGGGATGGGGAAGAGATGAATACATTTCCCAATGAATTTTTATTCCCTACAACTCCAGAAAATAGCAATAGGTTAGATTTTTTTAAAAAGTTGAAAAACTACTAAAGTTAGGTTTGTTTGTCTGTTCCAGAGGGAATTGTGTTTGTTTGAAGCCCGTGCGATATTCCCATTGGGCTGTACTTTGGTCACCAGACCCCATAAGGTCACGGGGGATGCAGACCCTGCGTTTCTCACGCACTCCACCTCTGTCTGCTGCTGAAGGAGGGAATGGCTGCAGGAGGACTGGGGGGGGGCGGGGGGGCGGGGGGCTGGGCCATTGCTGCCATAGTTAGTTGTTCCCGTGACCTGCTGAAAGGCGAGTAGCCATCTTACCTTAGGACTGGTTGGCAGCAGCTATTCTGGCTGGGTTCCCCCCCCCTCCATCTTATTAGTTACTGTCTGTACAGTGGAGAGATGAATCTAAATCAAAACCCCATTGTTTCATGTTGGATGTTGTTTAAAAATAATGAGGGAAAATCTAAAAGTCAGAACAAATTCCCTTCCCTTCACTGAAACATCAAGTATAGTTTTAATGCTGTTTCATATCTGTTTCATTTTACATACTTTGTTTTGAATGGGATGGCAGATTGCCTTTTCTCAGGGAAAGGATGATTTATTAGACTGTAGTCAAGTTACTGACAGATATATTGTGTATATGTGGGCTTAATTATTAAAATACAGCAAATTTAATTTTGTGACCTAAAACCTTATTTGAAGAGCTAACTCAGCAGAGTGGCGTGCTATCAAGGTAGCACGTGCAGTGTGTGAATCTGGGAGGTGGGGAAGATTCCAGATTATTTGTGTCTGAGCAGGAAATGGAGTCACAGTCCCATAATCTGACAATTCTGAAAAAATAGATTGCAGAAATAGAAAAACAAACCCAGCAGTTTTAGGGAGCCACTACCCGAGTGAGAAGGAAGAGCCCCATTACAAACTCACTTGATACATTCCTGCTTCCGGCGATCTCGGTGGTGTGTGGTCTTTGTCTGTTTCAGCCCTGCTGGTGCCCTCAGTCCAGGAGTTTTCAGTTTGTAACATTGTGGAGTTCTCAGTGCACCTGCCCCTTTCCTGGCTTGTGTTGTGAGGTGGTGCTATTTTGACTTGCTACCAAAAGTGCTGAGGGAGGAGGGTCAGTCTTCAGATTTTTGTACTTGGTTTTGGGAATGTAGTTGGCAATGATTTTCTCCACCTAGGGAATGAAAATTTTCCTCCCCAGAGGCAAAGAAAGACCCATCTAAAGCCCCTGCAGACCTTCATTTGTTTATCACTACATATGTATCTGTTTTATATGTATGCACACCATCCAGACACGCGCAAATGTTCCCAGATTTAATGAAATCTGATGAAGCACCTTTTTAACTCTGCAATATTATTCTACCTTCATTGGTAAATGAGCCAAACCAGTGATCCATGCAGTTTAAATGCAAAATGCTGAAGTGAGCCCGAAACCTGGAGAGGTGGCTTGTTCTCTTGACAATAAGCTAGTTGTGGTTAATGGAATGAAACATAGTTATAATGATTTCTTTCACAGGTCATGTTCAGTTTAAAACTGTTGATAGATTGAAATAAGTTAAATATCATTTATCTTTTATTTATAAGGAAAAAAACCCAGGAAAATTCCTGTGTTGTATGCTACAGTCAATATTTGGTGTTTTGTTTTGAATTGGTCATATCTCACATTTCCCTGATGTGCTTCCTGGAGTTCCCCCAAATGGGCTGGGGGCATGTCATGTATCTAGTTTGATCTTGTCACGTGTCCTACTAGCCACTGTGTTTTCAAATTAGAATCTCTGCGAGATCACGCTGTTGGAAGAGCACACAAATTGTAGTTTTAAATCAGTAATATGATCTAATTAGAAATGATGTTTTCATTTCCTGTATTATTAAATTGAGTCATCTGACTGTCTTAAAATGCTTTTTAAATCCATTACACTATATAATCAGCACATGCTGTGTGAATGTGGTTATGCTTAGTAAAGGAGACTGGCTTGGAACCTCAGAAGAATTTCACTAAAGAAGCTACCATTAGGGGCAAAAAACGTTTTGTTAGTATGAATATTGGAGAAGAAAATGTTTAGCTTGTAAAAATAGAAAGTGGGGTTCCTTTGGATTTCCCTCCACCCTCTTTTTTAACCTAATTCTTTGAGGGGGAAAATAAGATAGAAATATGCATTTAAAATAAAAAAACAGCCCACCCCCTTGAAAAACAGGTATGCCATGGTGTTTGTAGGAAAATGCAGTTTAGCACAAGAAATGCTGAACCTCAATTTTTAGCGGTGACATTTTAATGATAGGAAGTCTGCAAAATTATTTGCCATCAATTGTGAAGGCAATAACAAGCCTTGGTGGTTTTTCACACTCTCTGTGTTAAGTGCTTTCAGAATGACAGCGTAAACTGTGTTAGAGAACTCCAAGGAAGTAAAACTGATTAAAATGTTCATGCTTGAATGGTGCTGATGGAATAGTTCATTTGGACTTTCTCTACCTCCTGCAGCTCAAGCTGAAATATTAAAATTCAGTGGATTTAAATCTCTCTCCTCTCAGCTCAGGAAAAAAACATTACATTTTAATAGGTTTTAAACCCATAATTCATTGGTTTGGAGCAGCACTATTAAATCTATTTAAATATTACTTGTATTACTAAGGAAATGATTTAAATGACTTTGCCTTTACCATCCTCTGTGTTTGAGTTAGTTTAAAAAAAGGAAGACCGTACCTTTGGGGGTTTTTCTTCCTCCTAGCATTTTGTTTTATTGTCCTTGTCATATGATTGGCCCTTAAATTACACACACACACACACACACACATACGGCGTTTTGGCAGAGGGTCTTGCAGTATGGCAGCTTTAAAGTGTATGTCCCTCTTTTTCCATTGTAGATTTCAAAACTGCCATTTGAAGTTCCAGACGCATTTAGATATGCTGCTGTGGTAATTTTTCTTGTCCTTTTTTTTAATGTTTGTTTTTAGAGAGAGAGGGAGATAGAGCATGAGCGTGGGAGGGGCAGAGAGAGAGAGAGAGAGAGAGAGAGAGAGAGAGAGAGAGAGAGACAGAATACGAGGCAAGCTCCAAGCTCTGAGATGTCTGCACAGAGCCCGATGCGGGACTCAATCCCACGAACTGTGAGATCATGACCTGAGCCGAAGTCAGACGGTTAACTGACTGAGCCACCCAGGAGCCCCTCTTGTTGTCTTTTTAAATTAATTAGTCATTAGGCAAAAAACTGATATAAATATGTGGGTAACGTGTGTGCATGTGTTTCTGCCCATTATATCACGGTCTCCAGTAACACAAATTTGAAATAAAATCAAATGTACTTCACTTGCTTAACAAAAGCAGAAGTGTACTAAGTATCAGGAACTATGTTTTCATCCTCTCGCTGTTTTTGCCCCATAAAGGGCTTTCTAGAGGTACTGCCAGTTGTGCTCTTGGCTTCTGCTGGACGCGGATATCCCCACAGTGCGGAAGCCGTGGCATCCCTCTTGGGCTGCTGCATTCCCCTCCTTTGCCCTCCTTTCAGTCATTGCATTTGCATTGCCATTGCCATTACCACCACAGGCTTCCCTGGGTTTGACCCACCTCCCCTCTGCCACACTGCAGAGCTTTTGCATTTCCTAGTGTTTTTTGTGGGGAATCCACTCTTTACTTATGCCTGTGCAGTGTGAGAGAATGAGGTATTTGTACCCACCCCCATGGGGCAATCCTGGGCCCACAGGCAAAACAGTCCATGAAATGACCTCCCTCCAGCCCCACTGGTGGCACTGCTACACTGCTCCTTAAAGGGTCCCGCCCTTGAGTCATCGACTCAAGAATAGAGCTTGGGTGTTGAGAGCTTGAGAGTTTCTATTCTTCCCTGATTCACTTGCTCTAGGTCCCTCTCCTGTTCTGGGGTCATTTCTCAAAATTACCTGCAGCCAAAGCCCTTTCCATTCTCCTGGACCAATAAGGGAAGTCAGGGTTTCATTTCATAGGCCCCCACCCTTCTTCCAGGGGTCTTTCTGCTGTCTGTAGGGAGGCAGATGTTCTCAGGTGTCGGAGTCCTGCTTAGTTTTTTGACCCGAGTTCTGTGCCTAAAATATTTTCCTTTAACACCTCAGCCTTTACAGTTTTTTTAATTTTTTAAATGTTTTATTTATTTTCGATACAGAGAGAGACAGAGCATGAGAGGGGGAGGGTGGGAGAGAGAAGGAGACAGAGAACCGGAAGCAGGCTCCAGGCTCTGAGCTAGCTGTCAGCACAGAGCCTGATGTGGGGCTTGAACCTACAAATGTGAGATCTGACCTGAGCGCAAGTCAGAGGCTTAACCGACTGAGCCACCCAGGCGCTCCTACAGTTTTTTTAAAAATAAATACTTTCCCGTAAGGTCATAGATGATCTTCCTTTTCTTCTCCCAGCTGATTGTTGCTGATACTTTCTAAATGGATATAATAGGGAATAAAGTTAAAAACAGGCTATAAAGTAGATTGGAGTTTCATCAAAAATTGTTATTCTCCCTTTGTTACTGTCTGTACCAAAGAGTGTGCTTGGAGTTTGAAGACTATAAAATATGCTGTCCACTGGCTACATGATGGACACAACTTGCTGGGGGGTGGAGGAAGGGAGGGAAGTGGACGCAGCTTGCTGGGCAGGGCGGGAGTGGGCGGGGGAAGAGGCCGGTTTTCTGCAGTTGGAGGGCTTTGCTCCCCTGCTCTCACAAGTGTGATAAACCCACGATTGCACATAAGCCGAAGCACTTTTGTAAGTCTACACATTCCTCTGTATCTTGTGGTGGTATGCCAGCCCCTCACACCCCCCGTGTTTTTTTTAAACTGATTCATTTACTGTGGATACGGGGGCTACGTTATTGAACCACGCAGTCATAATCTAATCTTCATGCTGCAATTTGATGAGACTCTAAGAGGCAGTAATTTCCCTTCTCTGATAGCAAAGACTCTCATATATTTAAGCAATTTTTTTTTTTTTAGCTCTATCTCCACTTCAGAACTCCCTGAGAAACCTGGATAAAAAACAAGATTTCTGATTTATTTATGGTGTATACTTTGTTAATTTTCGGTTACTGGGAGAAATTTCTAGAAGCTAGTCAGTTTTTCCTTTTGTCCGTTTCTTTTGTCCCTTTTTTTCATTGTTGTCAACCTGAAGGACTACTCTTTTTTTCTGTTAAGGAAGGAGCCCCTCGCTCCCTCCTTCCTGTTAATATGTGTGTTTCCACTGCTCAAGGCAGAGCTCAGCAGAAGTGTGACAAGAGTTGCGGAATGTGTCTGAGTGGGTGCATCCGACTTAGCTTAAGGCCTGTGGGCTTTGCACTTCCCTTGCTCAGGAGAAAGTGGAGCGCGCCAGAGCCCGGCAGGCTGAGCCTGTGTGGGGGTCCAGGGGTGTGGGGGGAGGTGTTAAATGGAGAAGCAGCTTTCCCCCAAGGCAGCTTGTGAGCTTGCATTTTGTTATCCCTGTTTATTGGCTGGGGGTTTGTTTCATTTTACTGTTTTGCATCCCTTTTTCTGATTCTTATTGACGTCTTCCTAGTAGTGACCCTGCAGGCAGCGTCATCAGCTCCCATGAAGCCAGAACTTGTGCCTTCAAAGCGAGGGGAGCTGGTGGAGATGAGGCAGGCTCACCCCAGACAGGCACCTCAGGGGCTTAAGGACTATTGCTGTATGTTCTTCTCAAAGCGCCCTAGGAAATCCGTCTCGGAATCTTCCACCTAAGGACGCATTTGTGAACTTTTAAGTGTTCTCCTAAAGGTTAGAACCTTTTATGGAATGGTAACAATAATTTAATGATGACATCTGTTCGTCCATTCATTCAGCAAATAGTTGAGTACCTTCACCGAATCATATCAAAGGGGCACATTTTATGTTTTCTTTGATAATGTTCAGCGTTTTCTGACGTGTATTTTGAAATGGTCCTCAAATTGCATTTGAAACATTCTTATTAAGAAGGTTTTGGTAGTTGTAAGCTCTTTGGTTTACATTTTACTGCACATAATCAACTTTTAATTTACACATTTTAATTTTAATGACACTTCAGTTTACAAGGACAGCAGAATAAAGAGAATCATAGAAAACGTAATAAAATGAGGCTGCATACATTTTTAAATTTACATTTTTTTATGTTTGAGATTAGGAATTTAGCAATACATGTTCATTATTGATGAATCTTTTCCGGGTCTAATTTATGTAAAGTGAAGTTGACCCTTTCTAGCCTACAGTTCTGTGGGTTTGGACAGCCGAATTCAGCCATGTAACTCCCACCACTGTGGAAACAAGAGTTATTTCCCTCCCGCCCTGCTCCCCGGTTCCCTTGTAATGTATGTATAGCCAGGTCTTTTCCGCACCCCAGCCCCTTGCATGTGCCCATGATATTTTTCCCCCAAAGTGAGCCTTTTGAGAGTGTTCTGTCCATGGAATTCTGTAGGTACATTTGTGGTCTTCTTCTCCATTTTCATCTTCATTTAGCATAAGGCACAGGAGCTGGTCCTTACTGGGTCCGTAGTTCCCCCACACGGCCGGACGGTACTCTGTTGTATGGATAGACTGGTTTGTTTCCGCCATTTACACCTTGAAGGACAGTTGAGTTAGCGGTGGGTTTTTTTAAAAGTCCCAGTAAATATTAACATAGTTTTTTTTAAGTTTTGGTAAGCAAATAGAAGGTTTCCTTCCTTTCTACTGGGTAACCACCTAGAAGTGGGATTGCTGAGTTACACGGTTAGTGTATTTGCAGGGTGACTGACCCGGTGTTTCCCAAAGTGACCGTCCAGTCTTGCAGTCTCACTAATGCATTATGTGAGAGAAGCTTTACTCTGCATCTTCAGCAGCACCGGGAACTGCGGGCTTTTGGAGTCAGTTAGCCATTTCTGACAGGATTGTGGTACTCTTGTTTTTATGCATTCTGTAACAGCTAATGATGTTTGCTGTCTCTATATCTTCTTTGATGAGTTTCTGCTCATATATATCTTGCCATGCTCTTTCCTTGAAAATATTTTCTAAGCTCTGAGAGTGTTTAAAAAAAAATAACTCTGGGTATACATCCTTATATATTTTGCAAATATTTTCTCCCAATCTGCAATCACCCTTTAATGTTTTTTAACGGTATTTTTTGAAGGGTAGAAATTTTTAACGCTGGTGAAGGCTGATTTATGATTTTTTTTTATGACTCTTACCTTTTCGTGTTGGCTCTCAGTAATCTTTGTTTCACCCAAGACCACAAAAAATGTTCTAGGTTTTCTTCTAAAAGTTACATGTTTAGGCCTGTGATCCAGTTTGAGTAAATTTTGTGTATGGTATGAGATACAGGTTGTGTTTGGTTGTTTCTGTTGGACACTTGATTCTATTGTTCTAGCACATTTATTAAAATAACTCTTTTCTCCATTGAGTTGCCTTTGCACCATTGTTGAAGATCTACTGACCATATGTGTGTGGGTCCACTCCTGGACTCCTTTGCGGATCTGTCTATACTCCAGAGTGATCTTCTGAAATGCAGCTTGGACCCTGTGCTGCCCTGCTTACAGCCTGTCTGTGAGCGCTGCTGGTTTTGCTTAGGATGAAGTCAGAGTGTCCCCCCGCGGCTTACAAAGTGCTGTGTGAGCCGACTCTGGCCGCCTCTCTGACTTCACGTGGCTCCTCATTCGACTGTCTTTCACCCACATTCCACCCTGGCCTCGTCTGTCCCTGGGTCACCCCAGGCTGCTCCGTGAGTGGGGGTTGGTGCATCAGTTCTTTTACCCCTTAGAAGGCCTGCCCTCCACGTCCTGTTATGGCCGTCCTCAAGCTCCTTAGAGTCCAAGCTCAGAGATCTCCAGAAGAAGGACTTCCCTGCCTGGCAGGCTGCACTAGCTCTTTTACCCAGTTCATTCCTGCCCCGTTGGCCTGCTCTCTTCCTGTCACAGCATTCACTGTGTATTTGTTCTTGAACACATCACTCTCCCTTCACTAGCAAGTGAGATCTTGTTCGCTTTTCCTGCCACGGGGCCTGGAACAAACGTAGCTCATCGTGTTCAATAAATATTTGCACAGTAAGTACTCAGTAACTATTTGTTCACTAAACACGCAGCAGTTTATTATGTTTAATAAATATTTGTTAAGTGAACAAATACTCCATTTTGAGCAATTTTTGCATTTTGACGCCCATCTCTCCCCGCCCCTGTCCCCCACCTCACACAGTCTGGAGAGGAAGCTTCTTGGACTGGTAGAAAATACACAATCCTGAGTGTCCCTTGTAGTGTGATCTTAGGAATTTCATTTAATAGTTTTCTCACCTGTAGGCTGCATGGCGGGAGCAGATAGCCACTAAAGTACCATTTAAAAAAATTTTTTTTAATGTTTTATTTATTTTTGAGAGAGAGAAAAAGAGACAGTGTGAGCAGGGGAGGGTCAGAGAGAGAGGGAGACATAGAATCCAAAGACAGACTCCAGGCTCTGAGCTAACTGTCAGCACAGAGCCTGACATGGGGCTCAAACCCATGAACCGTGAGATCATGACCTGCACTGAAGTTGGATGGTTATCTACCTGAGCCACCTAGGTGCCCCTGGATTTTTTATTTTAAAACTAGAGGGCCTTTAGTGTCACTGTAATTTCTTTAGATTAACATTCCTAGGCTTATATTCTTTTCCCCAAACAGGTAAGTAAAAATAGCAAGTGTTTCTTACTAGTCTTGTGATAGTACTGTGTTAAGGATTCACATAGATGACTTTGTTTAATCTTCACATCAACCCCATGTGAGAGATCGTGTTACCCCCTCAGTTTTAGAAAAAGTGAAAGCAAAGCTCTGAAGGGGTAAGTAGTTTTCTACAGGCCGCGCAGGGAGGAAGTGGCGGAAGTGGGCTTCAAACTTAGACCAACTTCAGAGCTCACACGTCTTACCATTCTGTTACACTTGTCCCTTAATTGTTGCCTCGACTCTATGTTCTTCTGCCTTTTACTCTGGGATCAATAGTGTCTTTCTCCCAAGATCCACTGTCGGGTTGTCCAGTGCTTAGTGCCCAGAGCTCAGTGGCGGAAATGGAAGTGGGGCGTGCCCGATGCGCATACTAACTGGTGAGCCTAAGTTGTCTGAAGTGTAGAAGTTGCACAGATCGTTTGGCTGCTCCTGACTCATCATGTGTTGTCGGTTGGAACTTACTGTCGCACGTAAGAATCAAAGTTATTATAAACACCACCACCAAATCAGGTCTTTTAAACCAAGTCCTTAGATCTTCTTGGATATAGGCTGTCTGTTAGTTCCCTGAAATTTTGACACAATTCTGGGTGGGTGGATGGGATAGATGTACCTTTGCTAGAGGAGAAATTCTGGACTTACTTTCACAGAGGGTCCCATGACACAAAAATGTGTGAGCCTGTGTTTTATGGGCGTGCAGCCACGCAGGATCCTGATGTGATAGTAAAATAGCTGGCGGGATGTGTGCAGCTGGAAAGCGGTTGTCCATCCGTAGCAGGAAAAGGAGACGTTGCTGGAGAGTTGTTGAGAAGCCTGGAGAGCAGGAAGTCTCACTGAGTTGTTTCTAATATTGCCCAGGGGTCGGGGGAGGGTTTTTTGAACTGTTGATGGTTTAAAAAGCAAAATGGGGTGCCTGGGCATCTCAGTCTGTTGATGGTCCAACTCCTGATTTGGCTCAGGTCATGATGTCACAGTTCGTGGGCTCGAGTCTTATGTCGGGCTTCACACTGAGCGTAGCACCTGGTTGGGATTCTGTCTCTCTGTCTCTCTCTCTCTCTCTCTCTCTCTCTCTCTCTCTCTCTTCCTCTCTGCCCCTCCCCTGCTCATGCTCTCTTTCTCAAAATAAATAAACCTTAAAAACAAAACAATAACAATAAACAAGCTACATTTTGTTGATATCATCATAGGGATATGGAAAATAAGTTAGCCATGTTACACAGGTTAGCTTTAACGGACAGGTAATGACAATGACTACTTGCCATATTGTTTACATTGAGGCATTAAGTGGAGCTAGCAGCTCCCTTCATATAGTCTTATTTAAAAAAATAAAGGCAAGTAAATATTCCTTCAGAATACTATATTTGTTTCCTGTTCATATAAGCGCCGTTTCAAGTTCTGGGGGCACAGGTATGATTAAAAACTGGTCCCTGCTTCTTCGGTGCTCATGATTTCACGGGAGGGGGTAGATCCAGAGATGGATAAAACAGGTTAATTTTGGGGGGATGAGCCAAACATCAGGGTAGCATCGGGGTAGTGAAATCAGATGTTTGAGGCTAAGCAAGTTCCAGGCAGCAATGGGTGAGTGAGGAAGGCGATCCTAGCAGAGGAGGGCCAGGCAGAGGGACGTAAGAATTTATGGGGATTGCCACTATATTTGGGGGAATCCTATTTTTGAAATTTTTTCATTGTCTTATGATAAACAGTGTACTTTGTTTTCTGCTTCCATTTCTCCATCTGGAGAAAATCTTATCCAGTCTGCTTTGTGAATAGCAATTGCTTCGCGAGGTATAGTAATACTACACACTGAAAAAATCACGTTGCTCTAGTAAGTGTTAGCAGTAACCCTTACACACAAACTTTTTAAAGAAGACCCAAAATGGTACATTCTTGAACCCTTTTAAAGGCAGCTCCACAGCTATTCTATGTCCCTTGTGAGTTTTATACATCATTTTCCCTTTGTAGGCTTGTACAAAGGCGACAGTTTATCCAGGCACCCGAATTACCTTCTGTGACCAGCGGGGGCAGTGCCACTGTGGCTCCGAAGTAAAGTGGCAGTATTTTCCCCCCGGGTGTTTCTGAGTTGTAGACACATCTCTGTACAAACGAGTATCTGGAAGAAGGAACTGTTGCAAGGGGAAGTTTCAGCTGCCGCCGACTTGGGTGGTGTGGCGTCTCTTTCAGCTAATAGCCGCTGACTGGCCTGTGAGTAAAGATTGATGTCAAGGCAGATTTTGTTGGTTGTTTCTTGAAGGCTCAGCCTGCCTCCTGCTGTGGAGGCTACACCCCCCAGGTGCTCTGTCCAGCTGTGGGCCAGGACCTCTGTCCACGTCCAGCCCCGAGATGTAAGGAGATACCTTTTCTCCTTAATAGAAAGACCCAGGAGGAGAAAACCGCCCTCTGTTTGCGTTTGAACGTGGTTGTGTGAGGATGAGGTAATGCTGGGAGCTCTGGCAGTCACCTTGGTGTGGAGATGGGATACGCGAGAGGCCATGAGAACCAGAGACGCGTTGACTCAGAGCCCTGACATTGCCAGGTCATCCAGCTAACCCAGGGCTTGTTAAGTGAGAAATAAAAACCTCTGTTATTCAGACCACTTTGATTTGGGTGTTCCATAACTTGCAGAGGAACTGTTTTGACTGATAGTATTGTAATGTCATGGTGACTTCGTGTATACATCAGAGCCAGAGACGACCTAAACCTTAACCAAACAAACGAGGATCACTAAAGTGAACTCTCTTCTAAAGCTCTCTACGGTGACCTACACCATGCGGCCATATAAGTAGGGGTGTGGGAAAAAGTTGTTAGATGCCCACTAAATAGGAAAAGAAGAACTTTAAAATTTCACATAGCATGCTGTTATTTGTGTTTTAAAATGCTTATATGTGCATTCTCAGAAATACTGGGTGGACTCGTGATAACATTAGCCATAATTTGGCTGGTAGGATTTTGCATGACTTAATTTTTTTATATTCTGCTAGTCTTCATTACACATACAACTCTCCTAAAGAAGTTATAACTTCTGGAAACCTAAAACTGCTCTGAAAATGAGGTAATTCAAAAAATCCATCGCAAAAGTGTATTTGTAGGCACGTTCCTCATCACTTCTGCCCCGTCTGAGTGAATAGTACAGTCGTGTAGCCGGTTCCTGGGGGCCGGGTGTTAACGAGGTTCCCTGGGTTCCTTCAGTTACTCTCACGCCCTTCTCCTTCCATAGCCACGTCTTTCCAGTGCGGCCGCATATTGTCTTAACTCCTCCGACTCTTGGCAACTTACACTGCCGCCACGCTCAGAGTTTTTTTGATCTGAACCCCTGTATTACCTCCCGGCTAGTTTCTCTCCTTTCGTTGTGGCCACTCTCACAGTCTCACGGAAGCCTTCTGCACTTCTGACATTTTCAAATTATTTAATAGTCTAGCTCGCAGTAGTCTTTGTTTAGACCAGTGAAATAAAGCACTCGGAGATAGATCCAGTTATATGCATCAGAGCGCCACACGGATCCATGGGGGGAAAGATGGCCACTAGTAGGTATTACTGACGGGGGGATAGGATAGTTGGTTATTCTTGTGGAAGAAATGAACTTGGATCTGCCTATCATTTGCAGTGTCAATCCAAAAAGCAAATTAAAGACAGAACTTTTAAACTTTTGGAAAAAACGAGACAAGAAGAATCTTTATCTCGGGGTAGAGAAGTATTTCCTAATGGGTCACAGAAAGCTCAAACCATAAGGAAAAAAAGGTTGATAATATTACCTAGTTAAAATTAAAAACATCTGTTTATTAAAAGGTATCTTAAAATGGAAAGACAAGCCCTAGAAACTGAGAGCAGGTGCGGGCAGCACATGCAGCCACTAGATAATTACAAGCCAGTTTATACTCGTTAAGGACAAACTAAAAGTTCAATTTGAAAGACCAAAGAAAACCTCATCACAGCCTCAAGTTCATCTTATTTTTACGTGAAAGTCTGAAGTCCTTTCTGTCCATGATCTGATTTCCATATTTACATTCTATTCTACTTCTCCCTTGCTCGCTGGGCAATCCCCCACCAGATTTCATTTTCTTCTTTGGTCACTAAGGCCTACAGACACTTACCTTGGGCCTCATGTATGGGTGTTGGCCTGTGAAATGCTATACCGCATTCCAGCGAAGTGGGAGGATTCCCACTCCGCCAAGCGGTTCTCCAACAATTCAGCTCCATTCTGACTCTGTCTGCCTGGAGACAGCCTCCCGCCACCGCCCTGCAAGACATCGTCCTACCACCACGGCCTCTCCAGGTCCTCACCAGTGCTTCCAGAAGTTCCCAGCTTGGGTTCCAATTTGCTACAGCAGCTTACGGAACTCAGAGAAACATTTTACTTAACTAGATTAGCCATGCCTTCTAAAAGGCTGTACCTCAGGAACAGGAAGATGGGAGAGATGCATAAGACAAAATACAGGGAAAGGGTGTGGAGGTCCCGTGCCCTCCTAGTGCACATTCTCTCCAACTCCCCCCGTGTTCATCACTCGGGGAGCTTTCCCAACCCTATCCTTTAGACTTTTTACAGAGGCTTTGTCACAATTGATTAGATCATTGGCAGCTTATGAGAGGCAGGCTGCAAGTTCTGACCTTCTGATCACATGGTTGGTTCTCCTGGCAACCACCCCCATCCATCCTTAGGTGGTTTCCAAAAGTCACCTCATTAACATAACATAAGACGCCTTTGCTGCTCTCCTTGCTTAGGAAATCTCTTAAGGATTCTCTGTGCCAGAAATAGTGGACAGAGACCAAATATATAATTCTCACTATAATCACAACATCACACATATCACAACCTGGTTCAGTATTTTTCGAATTGTGAGTCAAACTTGTGAGTGTGCAGTGAAATCAATTCAGTGAGCCTTGGTCAACATTTTCTATTAAGTAGTAAAAGAGAATAGAAAATAATACAGCGAGCTGTACATACTATTTGATATCGTTTGTTAAAATTTTGTTTACATGTATATTCCCTGCACGTACACACCTGTGCACATGTAAATAGCACACATAGGAACTTTGGTCAACATCTTGGAGAGCAGCACATCTCGGTATCATCTTAGATTCAATCTACTTTTGAAGGTCGGTTGCATGATGACTTGAAGAACCTAAAGCGTATCGCTTTTTTAAACACAGCTTGACTTTTTAAAAGTCTGCTGAAATAACTAAAAAGAACTTTTCTGAGCAGGATCCCCTAGCTTGGTGATTTTAGTGACTAAAACAGAAAACAGAAGCATCAGTTTCAGTAAGATAATATGTTAAAAATCTCTAAAGAAAAAAAAAATCTTTCAGAAGCTTAAACAAGCCTCCAGGAACTTCTATTTCTCTTGTTAATTTGCTTAGAATTACCTTTCCTAGTAAACTATGGACCTATTCAGAAAAAAATCTGACAGGATCTCAGATGGGAAAGTTAACATAAGTCAGATTTGGGGGATTTTTTCTGCTTTTTTCTTGCCATGATTGCTCTGTGAGTGAAACTGCAAGGTAATAGAGCCCTCGGCACGGATGACACATCCTGTTCCTTGTCTTCCCCGTATAGACCAGCCTCGGCCGTGAGAAAATTCCTGTCTCAGGGAGCATCTTCCTTGGGTTGCTCTCACTGCAGGTCTTTCTCCCCCCCCCCCCCCCCAGTTTATGTTTGTGTTTAAGTCGTTGGAGTGAGTTAGGGATTATCTTCTTTTGAAAAGTTCTTTTGTTCTTTTTATTCTTGCTTCTTTCCATATATTCACGTACCAGCTTTTGCTAAACATACTTGTTGAAAGCAAGAACTCCCCATCTTTTGGCCAGAAGGGCACATCTTACTTTCCCCACCCCAACAATTCCAAGGAAATGGAAAGAACTGAAATCAACACCGTACTCATCATGTAGACATGGCAGTGAACATTTTGCCTTTTGTGTGTGTCTGCCGAACATCACAAGGACGGTTTACCTTGTGATACGTCAGCATGCATCTTCTATGAACGAGGGTCTTTTCCTACAGAAGGACGATACAGTTAACACATCTATCTCCTAATCTCAGTCCACAGACTGTCTGGGGTAGCACATTTTCTTCCTAGCAGTTTCCCTCCAGTCTATGTCTCAACACTCACACGTGTCTTTATTACTAGACCTCTGCCATCTTCTCTAAGGTACGACAGCCCCCAAAGCATTTATTTTGTGACTTTGGCATTTTGGAAGATTCTAGACCAGTCCTGTGGCATGTCTCATAATCTGGATTTGTCTGATTGTTTCTTCATGTTTAGATTCAGGTTAAGTATTTTGAGTAAAAATACTACCTAGGGGCTGTTATATATTTACAGTTGTATCACTTTACTGGGGAAGCTCAGTAATCTGGGCTGATGCTTGACACATGAATCATTTGGCCCCCAACCACTGTTTACCCATTGGTTTTAGTCTCTGTTGATGCCATTAATACATTTGGAGTGGTAAAATGGTAAATTTTAAATTGTTTCTCCTTGTAAATTAATATTCTGCGAAGAAGGATTCTTCTCCCCACCGTGTGTGTGTATGTGTGTGTGTGTGTGTGTGTGTGAACACGTGGACTTCTGGATACCTTTTTCCAGAGATAGCAGTCACCATTTATTGAGTGTTTCTTACTTGCCCAGCACTTTGCTAAAGATTTTATGGGCATGACCTCATAGAATTCTCCCAACACCCTTGAGGAATACATTTTAAAACTGCTCCCACTTTTTACATGAAGAAACTAAGGCCCGGACACATTAAGTGGCTGACTCCTGCCTCTGTAGATGGCGATGATTCCAGCCGGTGGCTCTGACGCCCCCTCTTTGTGGCGCATCTCTGAGTGCCCTTCCAGATCTCCTTTCTCAGACTCAGCCCAGCCCCCACAGGCAGTGCCCTCACAGAAGGGTGTCGTCAAAGTTCAGAGAGTGTAGACACCAGCCCAGTCCTGGGCCCCTCCCCTGGACTCTGTGCTGCCTCCTCTTTCCAGGCTTCTCTTAAGGTCACTGGGTCCACCATTACTTCTCTCTCAGCCCAGTGTCTCCTGGTTGGCTCAAGGCCCACACGCATACACCTTGGCCACCTTGGATGAAGGGTGTTGTGAATTTGGGAGCCATTCCCTAGTCCCGGGCCCCATAATGCCCCCAGCCCCACCTGTTTTCTTTGGGTGCTGTGGCCCCCACTCCTGGAAACTGTTTCTTAAAATGAGTTATAATCTATTATCATTATTCCTTATAATGTTTAATATGCCTCAAGTTCTGCCAGCCAGACAACCTCGTAGTTACTGTCTGGGTGTCACTCCCCATTAGTGTGGATCCCTTTCTGACTCCTCTCCATAGTGGGCTCGCCATGCACTTTTTTTTTTTTTTTCTTAAAGAAGTGAAGGTATGGCACTAAGCATGCTAATCGCTCCTGGGGTGTCATTGCTAATAAGAAGGATCCTTTTTTTTTTTTTTTGAGGATTTTTCTGTGGTCCATAGCATAGTAGAGATGAGAGGTGGTGGCTAAAACACCCTGTCCGGGCTCCAGGCGGAGCTGTCCGGGATGGCTGGGATCTGTGTTCTCCTGAGGCCTTGTTCTTACGCTGCTCCTGCTTGGTCACTGGCCTTTTGGCCGCTGGTGCTCAACAGCTGGGGACATTGGATTAAAAATGCCTGTTTTTTTGTTTGTTTGTTTGTTTGTTTTTTTTTTTCAGAAGGACCACATTTCAAAAGACATTTCCTGTGAACTTGATTCGCTCCCAAGTCCCTTTCTATCCTTCGTTCCAAACTTGAAACTGCAGGGAAATAATTCTTTGTTACAGAAACTCCAGTAAAAAGCTATTAACGGAATTGAGGCTATGTCTACCACCTCATTGCTGTATATTTTCAGAAGTAATTACTGGCTATTTTTCAAAATTAAATTAATTATCTTAATGGAATGCTTACTTGTCTAAGTTTAAAGTTCACTCCATTTTAATGTTTATTCTCTCCAATGGCCCATCAAGGGAACTGAAGAAAGGATTTTTATTTTGTGTTGTGGTTTGAGATAAGAGAGTGTTTTGGGTTGTTTTTTTCTCTGCCTCCCTGCCCCCCACCGCCTTTTTAAATAAGCATCTGAAAGATAGTAATAGTCTAGGGAGCTCAGTGAGACGAGTTTTTCCAAGATAAGTGTCTTTCTCAGTATGTTTTTCTCAGTTATGGTTACACAGAATATATTTAATTGGTACTATAGTCTATGCCCTTCTTTGATTTTTGACTGTTTATCTTATAAAATCATTATTTTTTTTAACTTGTTTGAATTAGAACGGTGATTTAGCTTAAATTATTCTAGTGACAAGTCAGAGTTGAACTATGTACTCTTAACACACATTTCCTTTCATTCTGTCTTTAAAAAAGCAGGTAGTTTGCGTTTCTCAGCATGACCGTAGGATGAAGTAGTAAACCTTGCAGGTTAATCGCTCTGAAATTAATCACGGATAGGGCAGCATCTGAGGACAGAGGGCACCACGGGTTCCCCATGGGAGGCTTTCCTCCTGTCTTAGGGCAGGCCTTTAGGTTACACTGCGCTCAGCTTCTGAAACAATATGCAAGGTAACCTGGTCCTCTTCCTGGGAATCTGCTTTGGGTTTTCCTCTGTTGATGAGAAGACTTGACAGAGTCTTGTTTGGATTGATTTCTTGGATGTTATTTGAAATTTAACAGATTGAAGCCATTTTATTTTCAATCGAGGAAAAGGGTGGGCTTCAGTTGGTTTGTTGGTGACTCTGCTTGTATTTAAAGAAGACAGTGTCTTGTGCGTTTGTTTTATTGACTAATGTCAATGCATACTGCCACTCCACTGGTAGGATAGTTTCTAAGTGTGAACTCATAAAGAAGCTTCAAAATGACCGCAGAATACAGAAAGGGTGGTCTGTTTCCTTGGTGTAAGGATTTTAAGACCTACTATATTATTTCTGGATATGTCTTACATTTCTGTAATAGATCTTTGGGTGACTTATTTAGTCTGCTTTTTATCTTATAATTTTGTATTTTAAGCACTTGCTAAAAATCACTCCTTTCTACGGGTGCCCTGCTGAGTGTGCTTTTTTGTTTGATATTTTGTATGGATAGTGGATGACTTGTGTAATGGGTTCATGGTAGCCCTTTCTCATTCTTTTTTTCCTCTCCTAAGCTCAAGGCATAGTCTATTCAACAATGACTGTAATTTGGATGTTGCCGTTATTAAGATCTTTGAAAGGGCTTTGTAATTTTGGTATAATAACATGTGAAAAGTTACAACTTCTCAATGCAGTGTGGCATCCTGGAACAGAACAGTGGCATTTAGTGGAAAAACTAGAGCAATCTGAATCAAGTCTGTAGTTTAATAGTAATGTAGTACTATGTTAAGTTTTTAGTTTTGGTCATTTGTGTGGTTATGTAAGTTATTAACTTTAATGGAAGCCAGGTAAGGGGCATATAGGAACTCTTCCTATTTAGTGGAAATTTAATAATATCAAAAACTTTATATGTGTGGTCATATGACTAAATGGGGGTGAGTTAGGTGCCAGGGGTACAGAGGCTTGAGGTTGGTCTCTTCTCTGCAGAACCTCTCAATCTCGCTGGCAAGCCCGAGGCCATCTCAGCCATGAGATGACGCATAACAGTACCTTTTCAAGGCAGCCTGTGCAGTGAATGTGACAGGGAGTCTTGTGAGATCCTAGACACAGGGGACATTTGAGAGGCCTTTGCAGAACAGGTGAAACAGGAGGTGAACTGGGATGGGTGACTACAACTTGGTGAAAGAAAGGTGAGGTTGTTTTCAGAGATGGAGAAGACATAAATGGAGGGGAAGAACATGCTAGTGATGGTGGAGGAAGCATTTATTGGAATTCAAGTGAGCTAATGGAGGTTTGCTGTAATCAAGAGTATGATAAGGATCTGTGGGTATGGTGGTAGTAGAAATACAAGGAATTATTTGATAATTGATAGGATTTGGTGATAATGGATCTAGGAGCACAGAAGAAAAACATACGGATTGTGGCTGATGATCTTAGGGCAGTGGAAGTTACCTAGGGCGTTTGTGTTCAACATTTTCATTCTCAGGGAATATTGGACTGCCAAGTAGAGTTGTCTGGCAAGAAGTTAGACTGGGCCTACCAGAGCATGGGAAAGGAGCACATGGTTGCAGACTGTTCCTTTTTAGAGAGCAGGAAAAGAAAAAAGCCAAGACGGAAATCTAGGGGGGGAGCATTGAGAGAAGTAGAGAGAGGCCTTGGGGATCACTGCAGGATTTCTGAACCAGGCAGAGGAAGGTTTCTGAAAGGAGGGTGTGCAGTCTGTGGCTGCATGTATGTCAGAGAGAGAAAATTGTAAAATTTTGAAGTAATTGCTGTCTGGGTGGTCAGTTTTATGAGAAGGGTGGGCCTGGAATCCAAATTATAGGGGGTTAAGGAGGAAGAGGGCGTGTGTCTGTGCAGGGGTGGGGGGTTGCTCAGAAGTGGGGAGAGCAAATTTATACTAGTTTTTAGAGAAGTTTGGCTTCTCTACACACACACACACACACACACACACACACACACACACACAGGCCAGCAGCTGAAGAGGGCAAAAGAAGGTGGTTTTAATTAAATTTAACAAACATTTATCAAGTGCCAGTTATGTGCAGGGCACCATGTTAGGGGCAGTGGAGGTCACAAAAAGTCATTAAAATATAGTGTTTTTTCCCTCCTGAAAAAGTGCTACCTCAAGTTCTTTCTGTGTTCACCAGGCAATTCATCTTAAACCTAATGCTAGGGATGCTGGCACCCAGCTTGCCAGCAGCTGGAGGGCAGGGAGGGAACTGGGTGATAGACAGCAATGGAGGGGAGAGGACAATCCGGAGAGGGTGGGGGAAGGGTCTCGGCCCCCTCCTTCCTCCCAGATGGACAGGTAGACATTGAGGAGCAAGGACCTCAGAGCTGCTTTGAGGTCCACTAGTGAGTGGCATGTGCGCCAGACTCCAGGGGTAAGGTTTCTGCCTTTGAAAAGTGCCTGGTTGAATGGAAAAATGAGGATGATAGTGTTTATATTTTGTCCTGCCAGAAAAAAGTAGCAGTGAAACACCTGGATCTTTGAAGGTTTGTTTTTGACCGAGGTTTGTTGGTTTTTTTTGTTTTGTTTTGTTTTTTGTTTGTTTGTTTGTTTTTTTAATGTCTAATGAAAGAGACACACATATTTTGAAATCGCCCAGATATTCTGTCCGGATGCCTGCAGTGAGCTAGGCTTTGTGTCATAGGTAGACTCCCAGAGCTTGGAGTCCAGGGAAGGTGATAAGAGAAACACATTTGCAGGCTCTTAATAAATGCTCACCAGTTGAACTCTGATCTGAAGTAGAAAGTGGCTGCATGCCCCAGCCACACGCACAAAGTATTAGGGGATATAGAGCAGAAAGGGAGTCTGAGCATTGTCTGGCTATTTCAGTGGAGTGAGGTTTTGAAATAAATTTGCTACATACTTACCAAAAGTCTTTGTTTTCTTTAGGACATTGTTTTGTGCACATTTAGAACATGTGATCCTGGGCTCATACTTTTTGGTCACAACTAAGTAACGGCATATAATGAATTAGGACCATGATCTTGGCTACTCAAATGAAAAAATACATTACTTTGAACTCTTGGGACAGGTAGTGTTTGCAAGACCGCAGGGTGGCCGTGAGTTGGTGGAACGTCTGGATCGCTGCTCCAGTTTTTCCGTTTTATATATGTAAACGTGCTCAAAGTGGCAATGCTTTATTGATTATATTTTAACTGCACATAGTCAGAATATAGTTGCTGGTCAATTGGAGAAAGAGCTAATTAGTGCTATACTTTGGCTTTTATCATCAGACACAGGCAGACATGTTAGAGGGGAAGAGGAAGGAAATAAAAGTCATTTGAGGAGGAGAAAATATATTCACTTTTTTCATTGAAGTATTCTATATATTTTTAATTTTTTTTTAATATTTATTTATTTGAGAGAGAGTACATGAGCAGGGAAGGGGCAGAGAGAGGGGAGGGGGGAGACATAGACTCTGAAGCATGCTCCAGGCTCTGAACTGTGAGCATAGAGCCCGACGCCGGGCTAGAACTTGTGAACTGCAAGATCATGACCTGAGCCGCTCAACCAGCTGAGCCACCCAGGCCCCCCTAAATACATATTTTTAAAAAAGCATTTCAGGATCCTTTTTGCCAGTGAAGGGCAGCAGCACACACCACCCCACACATTGTTTTAAAGACTATTTTGTGCAGTCCTGCTTAGAAAGCCGATAGAAGCCTCTTCAGCTGTCACAGGATAGACCCGACAAGTGATTTATTTAGAGGCATTAGTTAAAATGTAATCGCTACAAAAGTTAGTCGGAGAGTGTCTCAGCACTGGTTCTCCTCCAGCACTGTAAAGCAGGGTCTCCAGGGGAAGGGGGCTCCTGTCGAGGGACATGTTTAACTTGACACCCTCCCGCCCCCTCCCGCCCCTTCCTGCGTCCCCTCCCCCACCTCCTCCCCACTCCAGGGAGGCCGCAAGGCCTGCCCAGAGCGGTTCCTGGAGCTGAGCTTGATGTGGCCTCTGCTGGGGTCAAGCACTCCCATTCCAGCCTCTCAAGGGCTTTCTCCATGTGTTGCCAGTGTGCTGGTAAAAATGACTTTAAACTCTTGTCAGCACAGTTACTGGTGCATGCATCACAGTCCCCCTCAGATAAACCTGTCACAACACAGGGACGGCCGCCGGAGAAGAGTGCAAGGGCAGGCCTCTAGCTTTCCATTCGAGCATCACTAAACGTGCACAGAGTGCCCAATTATTTCAGCATTATTGAGCAAGCCTACAGGAGGACCCAGGCCTTGCTACATTAGATTTTCTTTAGTAATTTGCTCAAGTACCGCTGAGGACACTTAAAGGGCTTAAAACGGTGGCTGCAACCAGTTTCCTTTTCTGGGTTGTTAATTCAGGTTTTCTCTTTCAAATTAACTCTCGCTGCGTGCTGTGCAGCGGTTCTGGGAGAACTGTTTAACACTAATTTTCTCAATTTTCAGCTTTTTTTGGTTCAACATAACTGCTTTAACAGTTAGTCACGTATATGTTTTGATTAGAAATGTATGATAGCAAGGCCTTCTGTTTTGGAGAACAAAATATGAACATTTTGTTAAAGAACTCTGCCTCTCGGCTGTTAAAAGTCACTTAGCTAATTTCACTATTTAAAAATTAAGTTCTGCACAGTGCAGTGCAAAAACCCCTCAGATCCAAAAAAGCATTTCTCCATTATATGTTTCACTCCCTCCCATTCTAAGAAGTAGGTGTACGAAAGACGAATCTTTCCTTCGTGGGTGCTGGGTTTTCCACGGTCTCTTGGCACCTCTTTTCTTTTTCCGGGCGGGGGCAGGAGCAGATGTAGGGAACAAGTTCAATATCTTTGTCTCGTTTCTCACAGCAGCAACAACTCCAGGCCCAGCATTTGTCACATGGACATGGTCTGCCCGTGCCTCTGACCCCACACCCTTCGGGGCTTCAGCCCCCTGCCATTCCACCCATCGGGAGCAGTGCTGGCCTTCTGGCCCTCTCCAGTGCTCTGGGAGGCCAGTCCCACCTTCCAATTAAAGACGAGAAGAAGCACCATGACAATGATCACCAAAGAGGTTAGTGATTCTGTGTCAATCTGCTGTTACCTGCCCGCTGCTGAGGGCGGCTTCCGGATACCATTTTGTATTCTGGTGCTGGATTTCACTTTACCAGTGACTCCATAGAGGGTTTCTGCGGGAAGGGAAATCAATGATTGGAGGCAGTCTCTTTCCAGAGGATACCCTAGCGGTTAGCAGGAGTTAATGCAGTCCCCGAAGGCAAGGGGTCCCGTTTCCTGGTTACTGCGTTTGATCCCCTGCTACCTCCTGTGTTCCCCCAGCCTAAGTCAGTAATGACATCCCACCGTGCTCCATGTTGGAAGTAGTGAGTAGCATCAGTTGCTCATTTTGACCTGTTCTGTTTTGTGGAAAGCCTTGCTGATAAAGACTCAACTTGATCATTTGACAGAGCCAATTATTATTTATAAATCAGATCAGCCGGTCTGGTGCAGTAAAAGTCTTGCAGGTGAGAAAACAATTTTAGAAGTTTTAGTCCTTGAGAAAGTACAGCCCACGTTAATGAAATGTTGGCTTACCTACCTCTCTCACACAGGCTGTCTAGAAGCATGAAATGAGCTCCCTCTCTTCCTAGAAGAGCAGCACAATTATTTATGCAAATAATTGATTTAAAGGACAGTTGGGCTCCTTCTAGATTGGTTTCTTCCCTCCATTAAAGTATATTAGATACTTTTATGTGACCATATGTTTGTATGGTGGTTACTAATAATTTTTATTTGTCAGTGGCAGAAAAGCTAATGAAGAAGTTTCTCCCACCATTCCTTTGTGGGAATTTAGTTAGCACAAGGGTGGTTCGTTGGTTAGAAGGTGTGATTGTAATTAAAACTTCGTATCTACTCTTGTGTCAGTGTCATTACCACAAATTATAATCTTGGGTAAATGATTTTTATCACCTAGACATAAATTTCCCCTCTCTGATGTTGGAAACACTGTAATATTTGTTGGCCAGTTACGGTGGTGCTGTGATGCAGAGCTGAGGCATGACTGTAAACATCTTTATGAACGAACGGACAAGTCAGTAAGGCATATAAATAATCTGAATATCCAGCTTTGGTTTCTGAAATTGTGTCGAAGGTAGATTGGCACTTTGTATGTGGATCTGGTCAGATAACATTAATAATTAACTCTAATGTAAAGTTGACATCTGTGCCATTTATTATTTAGCAGAGATCAAGTTTGATAAATGCATGATTTTATGTAAACTAACTGGTACTTTTCTTTTCCCTTCTTCCTACCACCTGTGCTGCCGCTGTTTGGCCTGTAGACAGAGACTCCATCAAGGTAGGACTCAAACCCACAGATTGAGGAATGGCTTATGAGGTTTCCGAATGATTTGAATAAGTCTAGTAATGGATTCTTTGAAATGTACAGAATGATTTGGGGGGGCTTTACCAAGTAGTGGTCACCTGCATTGTTTGGACTACTTTCAGTTGTGTGAGGGAGTGTTCTGAAAACACTGGTCTTCTTTTGCCATCACAGTCTGATTTGTAGGCCAAGCGCGGCCCACGGGAGGTCCGGCTCGCCTGGCACATTTCATTACGTCCTGCTGTGGAGGAAGAATGACGATTTTTTTCCCCGCTTAGGCTCTGGCTGTAAGATAAATAATCATGAAAAGTAAATAAATTGATTTATAAGAAATACACCTTGGTCTCATTTTAGAAAACAATTCCATCCTACAAAACTCCTTAACAAAACATTTGTTTAAAAGAGTTTTTCATTGGGGCGCCTGAAGTGGCTCAGTCGGTTTAGCGTCCGATTCTTAATTTCGGCTCAGGCCATGATCCCAGGGTTGTGGGATCGAGCCCCGTTTTCAGCTCTGCACTGAGCATGGAGCCTGCTTGGGATTCTCTCTCTCTCCCTCTCTCTGACTTTCTCTCTATCCCTCTCTCTCAAAATAAAATTAAAAAAATTTTTGTTTAGATCTAAAAGGAATGACCCCATTAAAAAAAAAACATTTTTCTTTGCCAGAAAGAAATTTATTTCTTTATTTAATAACATCTTGTTTTCCAGTATAGTAAGTTATTCTTTGTAGGTTTTGCCTTTCTCTTATCTGCCTTTTTATCTCTTTATAGACAAGTTGTAGGGAAAGAGGAAAGGTATTTGGGGCCTAATGATTTGGATGTGATTGTGTAACCCCAGACTGGGTTGTGCTCAGAATGCTAGAATTTATGTAGGAAGCAAACAAGAAAAACAGGCCACCATGGCAGGACAGGAGTAAAATATGAAAATTGCTTGACCACTTTTGAGCCAGGCATGGCGTAAATGTGCCTCTGCATCATGCACAATTGTATATGTAACATGCGTCGTATTTTGTCAAGAATAGACGGAAAGGATAGTTCTCAAGCACCGGGCAAGGCACAGATGCTGTCAGTTCTTTTCCTTATATTTTGCAACAGTTGATTGTTTTGGATCATACGCAGTTCTAACTCTTGTAGTTTTTAATGAAGTCATGTTTACGAAGACTGAAATCTTCCCTCGAAACCACCTGTGCTACCCCTTTGAACACCTCTTGACTCCTTGTCTTTTTTCCAGAACCCTTACATAATGGAAAATAAAAATTAAGTGCATCTATTTTACCCTTCAAGAGTCTTTGTAATTCGAAAGGGCATATGTACACCTATAGAGATGTCAACATTTACAAATGAAACTGCACACAATGAATTATTTACTTATGCTTTTACAGTTGTGTGTTTTGTTGTAGAATATGCATATCAATATGTAGATTTTAAAAGCAGTTTTAATCTGAGTGAAGTAAGCGTTCCACACATGTGTACTAAGGAAGTAGTGAGTAAATGCATCGACCAGGATTTTAGCTGATAGCAGCCCTTGGAAAGCCTGTCTAGTAATTCTGAGGCCAAGCATATAAACACTCCCTGCCTTCTTAGGATAAATACATACCTTTAGGCAGGCCAGCAAACTAAACAAAAGCTCCTTCCTGCCCCCCTCTCAGAAGCCTGTGGAAATATTTATACTCCAGTGCACACTTTTGCGTCAATTACATTTTATATTCCCTTGTGCCAGAGTAGGGTGTATTTCGAAATCCTCTATAATCATTCAGGACGAGTCTGGGAGTGAGTGTCTAGCCAGAAGCCAGGGGGAAAACAAAAAGCAAATAGAAGTGGATGATTTGCCCTGATTTATTATGGAATAGTGGCTATAAATAGCTGTTTCTCGGCCGTTACCATGCTCAGATTTGAAGTTGTGTCAGCTTTGGGGCCGTGCTGTGGCTTCGCAAGGTGAAACAAGTTTGCTAATTTTCGTAAATGTGTTCTGTGATGCTCAGAGAAGCAGTTAGTTGCCTGTTTCATTGATCGTCCTCATCCTCCCTTAAGTGGCTCCTGGTTAAGAGGGGCTTTTTATGATTGTCTGCTGTGTGACTTGAGATGGTTTTTATCAGCCAGAGCGTGCCAGTCACCTGCAGCTGGAGTCAGGCTTGTATGAAATAATTTATTCATGCAGGATAATGCTCCTTAACATTTAACAGGTAATGAACGTGACATAAATTTCCTTCTTGCTTTTAATTTTTCCCTTTCCTCTTCTAATGTGCAAACAGGCAGCTCTGGTACTCTAAATAATAAGTAATTTTTGGCCATCTGTCAAAAGGAAATTTCAATACAAATTTAAATTAATGGTGCCTGAAATTTTTTATAGCTCCTCTAAAAGCCTCTAATGTGCAGAAAATTCTGAATCTGCTGGTAGTAATTAGTGTTGCATGTAATGAGGATGTGGGCAATGTTATACAGCCCCAGTGTAACATTTTGATATGGTAGCAAAATTTTGATTTATACAAGGTTGTGGATGGGTTTAATTGTGAGAGACACTTTTAAAATGTTTTCTTGATGTTACAGATTATTAAACAGGGCAGATTTCAGAATAGCTCATAAAATGTAATTTAAACTTACTGTAAAGATTCAGATAATTAAGGTGCTGTACCTTTTTAGGTGTCAGGTAAATGAGAGAAATTCGCTTGTTAAAGTGTTGCGCCTTTTTCTTCCTTTTTCTTTTCTCTCCTTGGAGGTTCTGTGGCCACTAAACCCATGCTGTTGGCTTTATTGATCTCGTGTTCTATAGCTCCAGTAGCCAAGTTCATTCCTAAGCCTTTTATTTACAGGTCTGTACCTGAAGTCTTTGAACAAGGGTCGAGAAGGTAAATATGGACCCAAAGGAGGAAGTGCTGTAGAGGGCCAAGCATCGGCTTGTTTGGTGTCAAGAAACCAGAACGGTGTGGATTCTAGGGCTGTTGACGCGAGGGCCCAGGCTCCTGCCTTCCATTTGGCTCTCTAGTAACTCCATGTGCCCAAGACGAAGTCCCAGAAACACGGGCCCTGGTCCACTCGTGTCCATAGTGGCAGGTTGGGAGGCCCGGGTTTAGCTCTCCACCAGGCCCCCGGATGAGGCTCCTCTTCTCTCCTGACCTGGGGCTTTCTCACCATCTTCTGGCACATCCAGGACCATTTCTCTCAGGCCTTGAAACAGCATAAGCAAAACCAAGGAGACATTTTCTAGTGTGGTGGAACCTTCCACTGCTAAAGGGGTAAGAGTTAGTTGGCTCCAAAGTGGGGACAGAGCAGACATTCCCATATCCTGCGGGAACCTGCCCAGTTGCTGGCCCTAGTTCATGAAGGGAAGTCATTGTGGCTCCTCACATCACTCTTCCATTTTGATCTGAGGGGCTGATGAGAGGATAATGGATCAGAGCTATGAAGGCCAACTTACCCAAAACCTTGTAGGAATCTGAGGTTGAGAACTTAGTCTTATTTCCCTCGGGTGTCTACACAACTCTACTACCTTCTAGCAAATAATAGATACCCAGATCAAGACCAGCTTGAATAGAAACACAAAAACCGCAAAATTCACTGTCACCAACTATTGGTAAACTCCATGGCCCCTCTCAAATTGATACTGTGCAAACTTTGTTATTTTATTAGTCCTTTAAATATATATTATGTATCCTGTTTTGTATCCCAAATGCATAACCTCCTTGAGTCAGACCTGTGAAGGATTGGCCATCCTTTTGGTAAAATATAGCATAAGTACATTTTTCCCCTCCAAAGTGGTGGTGGTTTTCTTTTACTATTTTCATTGGATTGTTTTCCCCAAAATGCAGTGTTCATCACCAGAGTCTGATCTTCTTTAGTGACTTACTTGTCCATTGCCAGATTAATCTCCAGTAACAGCATACCATCTTAAAATGCCATGTTTACATTTCCACAGAGTCCGCCAATATGGCACTTAAAATTTTTGAAATTCTTGCTAGTATAAGTATGGATGGTGCACTTTATTTTTCTAAACTTACATGCAGTTATTTTTTCAAGCAAAATGCTTTTCTGCAAGTGCGTATACTGCGTTTTCCCCCCTCTCCTTCATGGATTCTTCTGTTTGTTTCCGGGTTTTCAGAATGAAAACCTGCTCATTAGTTGCATCTAAGGCAATGCCTGTGTATTCTGCCTCTGCTATGTTTTGGTGTTTATTCTGTGTAGGTGATTAAAACATCATACTTTGCTTTTCTTCTTGTTTCCAATTCTTTTCTGTTGTCTATAAAGGTTTGTCAGTGCAGAATTAGACTAAGACTGTTTTTATATAAAAATTGAAGTGTATGATTCAGGCCAAGAAAACACTTTTACCTCATTAATTGGGTGTTACAGGTGAAAGTGGGTTTTTAGCCTGAATTAACAGAATGATTACTTCTGATTACCACTTTACTTTGTACATCAAGACTTAATGGTTAAGGTTCTGTTCCAGGATCTTGTGTGACCTGTGTGATTGGATGTTGTTTTGTTTTCTGTCTCAAAGGAGTATCAGTCTGAAAAGAGTGTGCCTTTTATATGTTTAGCCCTTTGGCATGTCTTGTGTGGGGGAAAGTGGAGAAGCAGCCACTTGAGAAAGAAAGGGGGGCCAGTGTGAAAGGGGGTAACCAAATGGCCCGGTCTGGTTTTGTTTTGAACACTCCCCCCACCCTCCCCCGTGCACCTGCTGAAGATAGGCATGTTTGTCATTTTACCACGTGGGAGAAAGCTTGATGGGATTGATTTTCATTACTGTAGACTTTAGAAAGACGTTACAGAAAGATAAAGGCATGAAGTAATAGGAGACTAGATTAAAAAGAGGAATAGATGACATCTATAATACACTGGCGAGAGGGTATAAACAAAACACCACCACCACTAAACTAAACTATATGGGAGCTTGCACGGTCTCCTATTTTCCCCTCAGTCATCAGTACTCAGAACAGAACGGATCTAAATAAGGCCTGTAACTTGGACACTGTGGTGTATCCACCCTAACCTAGGGGAAAGCAAGGTGGATTCTTACTCAGTCCCACTGCTGCGTGTGCATCTCAGTGTTCAGATTTCAACCGCAAAGGTGGGTGGGCGACTGGCATATGCGTAGTCTTTCAAATGCGAGGAAAGGTTTAGAGGTGTGAAGGCCCTGTCCAAGGTCACATAGGCAGTGCCATCCTCAAAAAAAAAGAGAAACTTTTTGGGTGACTCAGTCTTCTTTTTTGTTAATAAAAATTTGAAAAACTTGTAGGGAGAAGTAATAGTGCAAAGATCCTCTATGCACTTAACATCGAGGTATAAATAAGAGCTATCAGTTTATAGCCACATTGTAATCTGTTCCTTTACTTCTTTACTGAAGTAGGTTAAAGCAAATCCCAGATAGCATGCATTTGCCTTTATGTACTTCAGCGTGTAAAGTGAACACATCTCTTTAAATAATGGGCATTTTTTTTTTTTTTTGGTAACCGTAATGCCTTTAATCACTCAAGTAAAGATAATTATTTGATAGCTTCTAATGTCCAACCAACAAGCAGACTTCTTAGATGATTTCGAATAATTAATTTGCTTGAAATGGGGTCCAAATAGGATCAATTTTCATTTTGTTGTAGTACCTCTCGGGTTTCTTTTAATCTAAGTGTTTCCTTCACTTTTAAAAATTTCCTCTGCCACTGACTGGTTGACGAGCCTGGTCTGGCCCAGGTAGAAAGGCCCATATTCTAGATGTCTCTTTGTGCTTCCTGGCGGTGGCAAGAATGCTTTCTCCTGAATCGTACTGGGAAACGTCTTTTTCTTATGAAGGGAGAATGGTTAGAAGAATGACCCCTAGGTTTGCATGTACGTGTTGGCGATGAACAGTTTAATGAGGCTTATTAATAAACAAAGGCATAAATATCTACAAATGATGCTGATCGTTGATAAATAAGAATTCTCTTGGTGTTTTTTAACCTTCACACACAGACTGTGATGTATTTGAAAGCCAACTCCATTTTACAGTAATATGGCTAAACATAGGCTTTCAAAAATTGGTTTTTAAGTAGGGTGTTTAAAATATGTTAAGTACATCTCTTTCCTTGTGCCTGGTGTCCTAGATGCCCTGTGCTTCAACAGAATAAAGTTCTCTCCCACTAAATTTCCTTGAGGGCAAAAATCTTAATCTTCTTTGTGGAACTGTATAGGATGACACCTCAGGGATTAGTTAAGAAGGGAATTGTAATAGAGTCAGGAAAATCCTGACCCCACTAGAAATCCTCTCCCTCTAGGTAAGCTGTGTGACATTGGCAAAGTCCCTGGATCGCAAAGCTATTCTGCTAGGTATTTTTTTCAACATTTGGAAGTAGACATTTTCTTACATAATTTAATTCCGCCCTACAAGTGAACTTTACAGTAGAAATCTTACACCATAGGGTATGTTTCATCAATAAAGTTGGCCATACCATTAGCCAAGTAAATACTGTGGTAATTCTATTTCATTTTGGGGGTGGGGTGCCTAGGGGATAGTTTAGTGTTTTAAAATACGCTTCTCAAGCATTTAATGTTTAACTTTTCAGTGTACCAGGCTAAGACAGTAATTTGTAATGAAATGCTTGAGTAACGTTGTTGCTTTTTATTTCTTTGCAAAAGTATTTGTTTCTATGTGTATTTTACTACGTAGAGTTACCTTATCAAAGGAAAACCGGGAACTTTCGTTCTATGGGTTTATGATGCACTAATTTGTTCAGTATTAATTGATACCTGCCTCTAGGCATGTAAGCTGTGTGAAATGTAACAGGTGCCCTAATTCCAGAAAATATGTTGTAATCGTTTGTTTGTCGAACGGATGAATAAATACCTTTAGGGCATAGCTGGTCCTCAGGTGGCAGGCACGAATGGATTAGTGATGTGACTGGGGGAGACGTGCCACCTGTTTGCTGTGCCCTTCTCCCCCGATCACCCAGGCAGAACAAACAGTAATTAACAGGGGCGGGCTGGTGGCGGGGCCGCCTTCCGCAGCTGATTTTTGGCAAGGGCGGTTTCTTTTCCTCCACGAACCATCTTCGCTCTTCGTTGTTAGACGGTTTCATCCTGATGTTTACTGTGTCTAATTTGCTTAATTAGGATGCACTTCATCTCTTGAAAAGTTAATATCGAACACGTTTCAGTTTTGTGGAGGGGCCCTGAATTAATTTAAACGTTTTAACTGGCCCTTGAATGTCAAAATTACTTGTTTCTTCAAATGTAGATAATTCTTCCAAAAGAATTTTTCCAAAGCAGTATTCACCTTCCTTTTTGTGTTCTTACAGTAACACCCATAACCTACTCTGGGAAAATTAAAAAGCCACGCAAGGTGGCTTTGCACTGTCATTTCTCAGGTTTCTTGAATCATTTTCGCTGGTAATCATTGTATTTACCTGTATCCAGCTTTTACATAGTTTACTCTGTGGTGGTTTAAAGTAATTCACGTATCACTGGGGTTAAAGACTCCCTACACCTGAGGGTCGTCACGACCAAGGATTGTAATGTCAGGTGTAAAGACGAAGCGTTTTCTAATTAGGACCATGCCAGCCTCTCTGGGGGCAGGATTGAACACCATTTGGGTGTCAAGACTGAGGATTAGAAAGGAAGGGTGCTGAGGGCTGAGTAGTAGTAATTTCTGCAAGAGTTTTAGATTCTTTTAAATAAGCTTGTCATTAAATGAAAGTAATAAAAATCATATTTCAAGACTAAATGAATGCTGCTTAGATCTGTCAAATCAAAACTAAATGTTAGAGTTGAATTACTTCATCATTTTACTTGGAATCTAGAAATTGAACACAAGTACTGTTACTTTATCAGATGCATCACTCAGAACCAATGCAGTGATTTCTGCAGGCTTTAGAAAGTATTTTCGGCTTCCATTACTAGTAGTGTAGTTAGATTCCTGTTTCTTTGTGATGGCTCTGGGTGGTGGTTTAGCACCCCTCCTGCCTGCCCCCTCCCCGCCCCCAGTAACTCCTATAGTTCAGCTTTAGGCACTTCCCTGAAACCCTCCCCTGTGTCATCTACCTTTCTTCCCTCGCTGTTTAATATTCCGTCCCCTCCTCAGCCTCTGAATGTTGAAGAAAAGCTTACACTTTCCTGTCCTTCACACCCTTTGCCCTTGTACTGGATTGCAGTGAGGTGGAAGTTAAAATGTCTTAAGTATCATTGTTATAAGTGAGCTTTCTAAGATGGTGATAGGGTCCAACAAGAGGAATTCTTTTTCATGGAAATGGACTCATTATTTAATTGTATCACACCCTAAGGAGTCTTGAATCTGTCTTTCAGACTTGGTACTTTCCTAGTTGCTGAGTATTCAGATTTTTAAGGGGAACAGGAGAGGGGAGGGGGGAGGTAAACAGGCTAGTGATGCCACCCAATGAGGGAGGCTAGTGGGCAATGTAATGACAGCACCTCATTTTTATTACTCTTTCTTCCGGTCATTTTAATTCGAGAAATTTTTGAGTAGTCTCTTCATTTATCTTTCTTTAAACTTCTGTTTTCTTGAGCGACATTTGGCCTTTTGAACAACAAAATAAAATTGGAAATGCTAATGTTTTGAGCCAACTAAAGGCGGAAAATAAAAATGTCACCATGGTAACAAAGCTGCTTTCTAGATGGTTTCCTAAGATATGCCTGAACTAGAAGCAGATGTCTGATTTGAGAATCTTGCCTCCTTCAATGTAAACAAATAACTTCTGGGCAGGTGTTGGAAATAATATGGAAATCCTATTAAGGGGCCCTGGGTTCCTGTCAGTCAGGAAGCCCGTGCCACAAAAGGGCTGGTTGTCACATAAAGGAGCAGAGTAAATTCTCATTAGGCTTGAGCTTTTCCCAGGAAATGATTGTCTCGGTGTGTTCTTTCTCCTGTGAATCTGAATGTAAGCTGTTGCTTCTATTGATCTATTCACTGGCTTTATTTTTCTCCTCTTCATTCCAGATCCTCCCTCGCCCAGCCAGCCTGTATTCTCCCCCTCCCCCACTGCTTCCCTTTAGATTAACACTTGATCTGTGCTACTGCTCTGAGAGTTGTGACATTTGTGATTTTAACCTCCCACCCTGGGGTGGGGTGGGAGAGGAGGGGAAGTCAGTCTCCATCCCTGGGTCTGATGGACAAAGAATGGGGCTGATTAGGCGGCCGCGAGGCTGTTTGGAGCCGGCACAGTGAGCCATAGCTAGTCCCGAATACTGTGCTGTGTACGTTGACTTGGAGTTATATTTGTGTTCATTAAGCAGAAACTAAAAGCATGAAGGGGACCGCATTTTGTGAACTTTTTAAAACCTACCTAGTAGTTTCGGCAAGCCTCTAAAACTGCCTGGAAACGGTAGCCACGGGCCACGTGAAGCACTTCAAATTTAAATTTGTTGAAATAAATCTGAAAAAGCTAGTTACATCTTCGTCGCAGTAGCTGGCCACACGTCATGTGCTTGGTAGCCATATGCAGCTGCTGTGACTGCCTTAGCAGGGCAGGTTTGGAACTGTCCCATCACCGCAGAAAGTTCTGTCCCGTGGGAAGAGACTTGGGTCTGATAAGGCTTGCTGGTTCTGCTGTTCCTTCTGGTTAAAACCCACTGTGGTGTTCAGAAGCAAGGTTCTTTCCCATGCATAGAAAATAAGCGGCATATGCATGTTTTGGTTTTGCAGTAGCTTCTGTGCCGCTCAGAAATCGTTGGTGTGGTCAGCAGCACTAATAGAGTGATTTTTAAATAGTTGTAGGTCTGTCTTTCCTTAGTGGAACTGGTTGAGCAATTTAACATGGATCTTCCCAAAATGGACCCCCAGGATATGCATTTTAATGTCTTGAGCTAGAAAGTTGGGGCACTTTGGTGGTGGTGGTGGGAGGGTTTAAAGATTGTGCATAACGATGCGTCTTTATAATACTCAGAAGGTTAAATGTGGATAAGCACAAAACAAGGCTTCAGAAAAGCCACAGTATTATTATGCAGCATTTCTTGGACTATAGTCCCCGAGACGCACTTCATAAAGCCAATAAAGCTCGCACTGGTGGTCTCCCGTTGCCCTAGCAACGGACCATGGGGCACAGTGTATGTGAAATGCATGAACATCTGTGAATTAATCTTTTTTAGTTTGTTCTTTTCTTGGCACTGATTGGGCCACTCGGGCTTGTGCCTGTGACACTGTGTGTGGAGGGGTAATCTGGAGCAGTCCCCAGGGCCTTGCCCCGAAGCGGATGGTGGAATGGCAAGTGAAGGGAGATTGATCCTGCTCGGGTACTCAGCAGCGGAGGGTTTGGCCTGACAGCACTCTCGCTGGGATGTTATTAGCTTACTTTCTGGTGCATGGGGAAATGAATAAAAAATTTCCTAGTAAATCTGGGCATTATTGGGTTTATTGGGCTGCCCTGAAAAAATAATCTTTGGAGAAAATTGAAATAATCGCTTGTGTTGATTCCACAGTGATCAGGACTTGACCGGTCTCAGAGTTATCCCACACCCTTGCCCCAGACTCAGGGCCAGCCTCTGCCAGGGGATTATGACCACACCATATTGGGCCAGTCAGCGGGAGGCTCCCGAGTTGGGTGCTAGGCTGGAATCTGTTTTCATAATAAAATTTGGTAGTCACCTAGCCTGTGCTTATTTAGGACATTTTAAACTAAGCTGATGATATTTTTGCCCTTGGGAAAATGGAGCAAACCCTGACTAATAGAGCATTAAAGAATGAGGCATCCAGAATAACACTCTGGTTAGATAAGGTACACCCTCATCCTAACAGGATTGTCTTTAGCTCTTCCCATTTTCAAACTGGCGCCCTCCGTCCAGACTGTAGCACGTTCCGCAGAGTCTGTGCTCAGTTCCTCCTGTCAGTGTTCCTCCTGTCACAGTTCACAAGTGATTGAACTGTGTTGCTTACCCTCGTCCTTTTCAGTTTCCTTCTTCTTGTCCTTTTTCTTCTTCTCTCCTTTTTTGGTCTCCCTCCATACTTTATGGGTCGACCCTGTTTTCTTCCTGGGGAGGAATGAAAGAAGATTACATACGAAAGGTGTCTCAGGTTGGATGTAGTCTGTGTTTCGTACGTAGGGTGAGGAATTGCTTTAATAAGCGTGTTAAGATGAAAGTCCACGGTACATTCTAGTCCAGATGATTTGCTTGATCGTCATTCATATTGAGGGTCACCTAAGTAGGAAGAGCTGTCCTTGTGTATGTTTGCCTTTGGATATTAAAAAGGCACAGCAGAGCCTCTGTAGCTGAGCAGGTTTCCTGATTTTCTTTTGACAACTTACCCCAAATTATTGTCTTCATGGTTTCTGACTTTGAAACCTGTGGTGTTGATACGTGCACTTGAACATTGAGCAATGCAGTCTAAATAAAATATTTAAAGTTTGTTGGTAGCTATCGATTTGTCAGCTGGAGGGCAGATGGACCTGCCCTGCGTCCGTCCGTGGGGGTGCCTGGTGGGGGTGAGAAGCAATCCCTTCCCCTCAAATTGTTTTCCTGTTAAAGTATGGAACTGAGATAGGCTGCCTTCCGAGTAGAAGAAAATATATTAATGGACGGTTCCCCTTCGTTTCTCTGAGCTTCCGGTTAGTCCTGAATTCTTTTAAGATGTGCATATAAAACTAGTTTACCAGGATCAGAGGACAGCTTTTGAAGGCAGTGTTCCCAGGAAGCTGCCCAGGCTGATGTGCAAATACATGCAAACCTGGAACCTTGCCGCAGACACTGACAAGCCATGGGGGGGGGGGGGGGCGGCACTCTTCTCTTACAGGCTCCTAGTCTTGACGATGGTGCCTTTTCAGTGTTGGGTAGGAATTGGCAAAACAATCAGGGCTAAAACATGTCGTTAAAACCTGTGGGTGTTGGAGCCCCCCTCAGCTTGCTCTTCAGGTGGGCTCTCTGATTAAAAACCCTAAACAGCTCCGTGTTAAGCAGGTGAAATGGTCTTCTCTCAGGAATCTTTTAAAGTTACCAACTTTCTGGTTGATACTGGAAGCCAGCCTCAGAAATACAACAGTTACAGGGGGATATTGAAGACCTTTAAAAGGAAGTAGAATTCTCAGATTGTTTTTCATATCCCAGACTAGTATTTGTTTTTTGAAAGCACAGTTTTATATGCCAAGAACTAAGAATTCTTAGCCACTCCTACTAAGAAGTGAGAATCCCACAATAAAGTAATAAACGGCAGTAAGTGCTCTGGCTGGTTTGAGCAGAAGACGTAAGTTTGCATCTCTGTTGTTCCCTTCACCTGTGTTTATCTAGTGTGTTAGAGGCAGTAATTTTATAACCTGGGTGTTTGAAGGCTGGAAAAGGAAAGTGAATACAAATAATCTAGAGGGGAAAAGGTCTCTCTGCTCTATGGACTAGCCTAGCAAACGACAGCAATCCTTGCATTTATTTTTAATTCTTTAACTTTTTGTGTTTTTAAAGTGTTTATTGAAGTAAAATCAGTGCTTTCTTTCTGTGTGGATTGTTCCTGGATCTGTAGGTTTTTAAGGGAAAAAATTCTCACATGGTTTTCTGATGCATTACAGTGAAATATTTGGTATATTTGGTACTGAATGGTAGAAGTGATCTTAAAAGATGGGGTTCCCCAGACTACATGCTGACTTCCTATTGGGAATACTCCGAACATTTGTGGGGCCTGGGAAAGGGTGCAGATGGACATCCTCATACCCTATGTCTAGGTACTTAAGAGTCATAAATCCAGTATATCATTTATTATTATATTACATTAATAAATACACCTTCATGATTATCTGAAAGGCCAGGATTGAATTTAAAGTTCTCAGGCCCCGTGGAGTTCCTTGCTGGAACCATGTGGGCCCCTCGAGTGGACTTTTCTGGTAGACACACTAGCTCTCACTTCAAAACCTTGTTGCAATGAGTGGCTGCCCTCAGGTCCAAGTGTGCTCAGACCAACAATTTAGTCAACCCTTGATGGGCTCCAGGAAGACTTGGGTAAACCCTGTATGAGGGTCAGGAATTTCGGGGTCCTAGTGTCCAGCTCTGGGCCATGGTGGGTGGGGGGGGGTTCCCTTTGGTCCTGAGGGAGGTGTTTAGCTGGATGAGGGCTCAGACCCCAAGTCAGGGCTCCCTCTTGCCAGGCTGTTTGGTTTGTGTGTGATTTCACAAGCCATACATTTAAGAGGAAAGAAGAGAAAGTGGGGATTTGGAATGGTTATGTTTCAAAGTAATTCTTTGTTAAATAAATGTCAACATATTTTATCAAAATTAGGAACAGGTACTTTTAAACTATGTTTTGTAGTTTGTTAATACATTTCTAATTATGCTTTTAGAATACTCCCATTAAAAATCATAAATGCATATTGTACCTTTCGGCAGTGGTTGTGAAAGGCACCGGGGAAACTTAAAGGTGAACAAGGCAAAGGATCGCGTAGCCCCACCGTTGGTGGTGGGCTGCCCTGAATGGCTGAGTAAGTGGCTCTCTGCTCGGCTCCACCCCCAGCCTGAGTCCTAGTGAAGCTTAGGCCTGTAGTGACAATGCCAGGCAAGGTTAGACCCGAAAAGGATTAGTTTTAAAGACTTGGCTTTCTTAGACTAGAGATTATCACTGGGAACTCACTCGGGTCGTGATTTCTGTTTTCATCCGCTTTTGTTCCTTTATGTGCTTCTGCGGTCGGACAGCTGAAAGTGCCACAGAAATATTTGAAGAGCCCTGTTTAGTAGTTTACGTAGGAAGTCATTGAATAATTCACATAACAAATGATTAGACAAGCACTTGTCCATCCAACTGAATTATTCTCCATGTTTGCTGAAGCAGCAAAGGAGGAGCGCAGCGTCTCCTCCTCCAGAGGGTACACAGTGGCCATATTGACCCATCTGGTTATTGGGTTTCAGCCTTTTGTTGACATTGTTGTAAATGAAAGCGGCCCGGAAGAGCTTTGGAGCAGCTGGGCTGGATAATTGTGAAGGATTCATGCTTGTTGCTGTTACCCCCAGTGTTTGCAGTGGGTTGTTTGCTTTGACTTTTGTTGAACTGTTGACAAAAGCATTAGATACAAATGGGAACAAATAAAGTGGTGAGATGCCAGGAGGGCTTGGCAGGAGTAGAGGTTTTCATTCCTACTTAAATGGGGGCTGTCGGAACTTATCTAGATGTGAAAAGGAAGGTGTGTGTGTGTGTGTGTGTGTGTGTGTGTGTGTGTGTGTGTGTGTAGTTTTCTTTTCCGATCCCTTATCTAGATGCGAAAAGGAAGGTGTGTGTGTGTGTGTGTGTGTGTGTGTAGTTTTCTTTTCCGATCCCTTATCTAGATGCGAAAAGGAAGGTGTGTGTGTGTGTGTGTGTGTGTGTGTGTGTGTGTGTGTGTAGTTTTCTTTTCAGATCCCAAACTGGAAAATAGTTTGCTGTTGATGTACGTTGGCTCACAGAGGTGAGGATATAAGGAGGCCTCCGTGTCTCTGAAAACCTTAAAAACGCCCCACTTAGAGCGCAGCCCTTCAGATGTTTTGCTGGTCAGGAATCCCATAACACAAGTAGTCAGTTTCTGGACTCCTCCATTCCAACTTGGGGGGGGGGGAAGACACTTTTAATAGTGGAAGTGTATAGGATTGGGGAGATGACAGACATGACGTTGAGGTAGGGAGGATTAAGAACAGTATACGCTAAAATAGTATAGCCAGCAAAATGGAAGTCATTTACTGGAACGCTTTTAATTTGGTTTAAACAAAATACTCTTTTGTATATTCAAATGGGGAGTAGCTCAGCTGTTGTGAAGCCAGAAAATTAATGGTATTTTTAGTGAAATAGCAAAAGCATGTCAACAACATAGCTGCAGACGATAATGCTGGCATTTTATTCATGAGGAATTATCAGTGCAGGTTAGTGGACAGCACAGTGTGACTGGAAATGATTGAGGGTTGGAGAAGCTGCTGTCCTTCTGCTCGATGATTTCATTTTGCATTTAGTCTTCCTCAGGCTTCATTTGTGCGTGTATTTTCCC
The DNA here is from genome assembly GCF_006229205.1 of Suricata suricatta. Classification (NCBI taxonomy): domain Eukaryota; kingdom Metazoa; phylum Chordata; class Mammalia; order Carnivora; family Herpestidae; genus Suricata; species Suricata suricatta. The sequence goes on along the minus strand of NC_043712.1, from coordinate 70,635,903 downwards.
TATCACAGACCAAAATACAGAGCCTTCTTGGCTGAGGATTGTATGCATATTTCTCCCTTAAAAATACCTGGATGTGAAAGTTCCCTTTGAGTATTGATTCAAAAGCTGCAGACTGTGTTTTCAGTGGCTAGATGGTCAGTGGCGGTGGATGTGCTTGGGAGAAAGGTCTCTCTAAAGAATTCATCTAAATAGGTCTCCGGGAGTTGTCTAAAAGTACCGACCAGCAAACCGTACCGCAGTACAGCTGACAGATAACCGTCGCCGAATTTGCCCTCCCTGGCAAGTAAAGGATTTGGAATACATGGTGAGGCCAGAAAAATGTCTATAAAACATGAGTAGGGAGAGACAACGGTATTCAGGAAGTTCAATACATTTGGGGCAATGCATTTCAGTGATAGGATGATTGAAAAGTTCACTAAATGTATGTGAATGGTCAGAAAAACTAAGCCTTGCCTTGGTGTGCTTGGTCCTTAGTTTTGGTCCGAAGCGCTCTGGGCACCTTGGGTTAAGACCTAAGACCTCCTTTTGTTGGTATGTTTCAGCCGCGGTTGGGACAAGGAGAATGGTGCTTCCTCTTCCGGGTTCTCTTCTCCTGATGTCCCTCCCCTGCTAGCAACAGAAATAATAGATTCACCTTTCTGTGATTGTTCCAGTACCTCATGATCAAATCTTAAGGAATTCTGGTGGGAAAGAACAGGAAAGTACTGAGTTTATGGTAAAAGGGGGAATGTTAGGTTGATTTAAGCTTCGCGGCATGTTTGGTCCTAGAGACTGGCAATCACCTAAGAGGCGGAGGGGGCTTTGTGAGTAAGGGGAAATGGTGGCGTGCGTTACCTGACGATGCTCCGTAGTTGGCAAAAAAGAACTGCAACATGCTCTCCAGGTTCTGCTTCTGGGGGGTTATGTGGTTACTGCACTATGAGGTGATCCTCACTACTTGATGAGATGTGAAATTCAGGAGGAAGAAGTCCCTGAAAGGACTGGAATTCAGTGGGGATGAATGGCCTCTGTGGCACTGAGTAGTTGAGGTTTCTGACAGAAGTTAGTCCTCAGGGCAGGAGGCGGGGACTTCACGCAGGTTAGAAAACTTGAAAAGAGCATAAGGCAAGAAGTTCACCATCATTCACAAGCTGGAAGAAGAAAAGAGAGAGACCTAGACTCCACAGACTTGACTCAACAGGACTCCCAAAATTATAAGAGACTTGGGCAGAAACACAATAAAAGACTCACAAGTAAAAGGAGTTCAAGAGAAATGGACTTAGGCCGAGACAAATAGGTTGGCACCGTGCATCCCTCAGGCAGTAGCCGAGGGGCCACAGGGGTGGGCATATTTTGGAAGAGACCTATTTTACAGACAGGACCGCCTCGGTCTTCCCTCCTCCTCTTCCTTTCTCACCCTTCACTCATGTCTGCTGTGCTCTTAAAGCTGAAGTAACATCCTCGTAAAGGGTGACTCTTTGTGCACTGTTTGAACCACATTTCTTCCTCTTGGGAAGCTGGTGCGTGTTGGGACCTGTCCACATCTGTGCGTGTGACATACCATGACCTCTGACCAGCCCGCAGGTGAAAAGCAGTGTTAGGGATACTGGTTAGAAGCTTAAGCTCTGGGGTCAGATACCCTGGCTTCAAACACTGCCTCCTGCCATTTGCCAGCCTTGTGACTTCGGGCAGCCGCCTCCTCTCTCTTCTGATTACTGTAACAGAAAGCGGGGGCGTGTAGTGGTAAAGGTTCATGGGTGCCTAAGACTTAGTAGGTGCCCAGTGAATCTTCCTGTTAATATTTTCTTAGTGCACGATACAGATAATTTGAAAATGACTTGGTTTCATTTATTCTTTTGGGATTTAATATTTAAATCAACTTGCATTCCACAGGCAAACACCAGACTGACAGCAGAAAGCAGCAAACTAGAAATGTGTTAGGCTGTGGGGGAAATTACTCTGGGATTAAAATTTTGCTGCAAAAAATCTACAAAATGGATCTTGTACGTGCAGATGGTTGAGAATTTACTTCAGCTGATCTGAGCACACATTTAATTCCAAAGGGGATTTCGTGTTTCGGTAGAGTTCAACCTCAGCTGAGAGCGTGACTTTTATGTATTTCACAGCAAAAACCACTTGCCACTTATAATAGATGAAATTGGAGACCAAATGGGGAGAACCTCGCGGGTTCCTGTCAGTCTGACTCCCCATTTGGAAAGGCCTTCCCCTGCTGTGCCTCTGCCTGCGTCCCTGGCCAGCCTTATAGGCGCTGAAGGACTGGCCTGAGGCCGGTGGTCCCGAGGTTGGCGTTTTATAGAGAGCCTCTTTTTACTTTCATGTCAGATTATCTGTAAAATGGACTTCTCCCTCCAGTGTTGTAAACTGTAACAATTCCGGCGTTCCTCTAATTGTGTGGGGAGAGGGAGTATACCCAATAGATGCTTGTGAGGCAGCAGAGACTCTTGCTGCTTTTCATTATTTTACTACTCATACACCTAATCCCTGTCAATAAGGTTGGCTGTTTGGGGAAGGAACACTCATCCTTGCACTATAATACTGATTTATTTGCAGCTCCTTGTCTTCAGGCTGAGTTAACAGAGCAGTCTCGTGAGGCAGTGAGAGGCAGCCTTTGTACGGGCTCTGGCAGGGGTACGTCTGAGGGGGAAAAGGATGTTCGTAGCATTTGGGGTGCTGGGGGGTGACGGACGGCAGGGCCTGGGTCCAGCAAGGGAGGCCCAGGACTGCCACCACCCGTATCTGAGAAGTGTTCCCATAATGGTGAATGTCGAGAAGAGAAAGGCTCCGCATCCTACCTGGTTGCTGTGTCTTCAGTAGAGAGATTAGATTGACCTCAGTTTCTCTAGCACGTTAGTCTAGAAGCTTTCGTATGGCCTGTGCTTTTTAGGCTGTTGAAACAATATCTTACCTTCCTTTGCTTATTTTTTGGTCTGTGCCTTTCCGTGGTGCTATATGTGTCCAGTGGCCTCCAGAGCCCACAAAAATGAGGAGCCCTTCCCGTTGCGGGGAGAAGGTGCCCAGACTGTGAATTCAGATTACTCAGAGGGTCATACCAGGATTGGAGCCAAATTCCGAATTTTCTTCATAGGAACAGCAAAAGGGTCAGAGGTTTGGAAAGCAGGATAACAACGGGGCCCGGGTGGTGCTTGCCCTGATGGGGTGAGGCTCGGCATGGCCAGGTCTCCCCCTGGGGATGGAGGTGAGGGGCGCCTGAGCAGATGGGGTCCCGGCTAGTCACACAGAGCTTTAGACAGTGTCTGTCAGATGACTCTTTTCTAGAGAATTTACCTCATCGAGATGTGTAGAGCCATCTTCCTGGATAATCTGTTTTCTGTGAGACAGAGGACCCGGAAGCCATCAGGCCATAGTCAGGCAGTCTGTTCTTCCTAATTCCCAAACCTTTGTCTTTAGGGAAGTCGTATCTCCAGGAAGGCTCAAATGAACTATGCTCGAGAATTCTTGAATCTTTTTACCTTCTCCTCCCTTGAATGCCACTTTTGAGGGCTTATTAGCTCAGGTTTGAAATTTGATTAAGAAGGATTCACATTTCTCTCATTAGCAAAACTGAACACCAACCGTGGTTCTGTGTAGAGATTTATTTAAAAGATTAAGAAACTGGAATATACTCGGCGAAGAAGGACTCGATTGAGTGGAAACTTTCTACAACCACATTAGACTTTGTTACAGAAACAAGTGCAAGTGAGGGCAGGTGGGGTGTAGAACACTCTCAGCCCAGGAACTCAATTAAAAATGCTTTAAAAATGTAATTCCAATCAATTTGGATAGTCTTCGAACATTGCAAGATGTGTGAAAACATGCTTTAAATGCCAGCAACCAGTGAAAAGGGCACGTTTCAGAAACCCTGCTATAAATTATGTGCCGTTGGCTTTCAAAAACGTGCAGGATACATCACTGAAATATTCAGAATAAATATCAGAGAGAATTGTACAGTCTTTGCATCCAACAAGGAAGGAAATTTTTAAAGAGCTGGTTCTGTTGAGCTGATATCCTGAATTATTTTTCCCTGTGGTTGTCACAACATTTGCTTTGGGAGATGTACTAATCAGATCTGATGATAACAACTATCATTACAACAAAAATATCCTTACAACCAAACAATTTCTAGACCCTAACCAGTAGGCCACGAACTTTAAACAATATTAAATGTAACCCAGTTCCATTAAGGCAAAATAACGTGGGTGAGTCTTGGAGGCTTTTCACTCATGATTTACCTCCTGGAATCCGTGTATGTAAATTGGCAATGAATGATCTCAGAAATGTTTGTTTACGTTTGGAGTATACTACATGATTTTTTAAAGTGTGGTTTCCCTTTCCCATAACTTTACAAAGCATTTGCTTTTGTGGGAGGATTCCACCTCATATGAAATGTTTCTGTCTGATTCCCTGCTTTACATATTTTTAGTTTTTTATTTTTATTTCTAGAAAAGTTTTCGTGAATAATTTTCCCCTACAAAAGGTAAAGTTGCACTATAATTCATGTTTTACTCATTGTCAGCCACCAAAACCACAGGCTGCAACTTGCTCCAAAGTAGAAAATGTGAAACAAAATATAGGCTCAGAATGCAGTTACCGTGAATGTCACTGTCACACAGGATTGGTTTTTGCCTCTGAGCCCTGGTGGCAGTTACTGTACTGCCAATCCTGGCGGAGGATGCCTTCCTCAGTGAGATGGCCTTGGAGGCCGGGCAGTTCTGGTCAGTGGCTCTTGCCTCTGGCTGTCCCTAGGCCCATCACCCCGGAATCTTTCTCTTAATTGCCCTCACCTTCTGCAGTCCCCTCCTGTGACACATGCCTCAGGCCTCCCTTCCTGTTGCGGGAGGTGGCCTGTTGCTTTCCTCCATGTTTATGAAAATTGCCGGAAGGCTGCTTAGTATAGAGCGTAGCAGCCCGGGCTTTGTAGCCACTGTCATTGGTTCTGGAGGCAACTCTGCCACCTGCTAGCTTTGTGACCTTGGACAATAATAATAAAAATCATCGGCACTGAGGGTGCATTTACCCCATGCTGGCCAAGTCCTTACCTTGCAGCCATCCTTTGCTTTAGACCTAACAGGCTGAGGAAAGTAGGACACAACAGGCTAAGAACTCACCTACTGTCACTGGAATGTCAGCTGTCCAGTGAGCTGATGAGAACCAGGTTAGTGTCCAGGGCCCATTCTCTGTATCTCTACACCAGGGGCAGTTTAGATCTCATCTGGGTGTACCTTGCTTGGTGTAGGATTTTTTTTTTTTTTATGTTTTTTTATTACTGAGACAGAGAAACAGAGCATGAGTAGGGGAGGGGCAGAGAGAGAGGGAGACACAGAATCTGAAGCAGGCTCCAGGCTCTGAGCTGTCAGCACAGAGTCCAACGCGGGGCTTGAACTCATGAACCGGGAGATCATGGCCTTAGCCGAAGTCAGATGCTTAACCGACCAAGCCACCCAGGCGCCCCGTGGTGTAGGATTTTAAGTGTGAGGACTAGAGACGTGTATGAGGAGACCCATTGAAGTGCCTGCCCCTTCGGAAGACAGCCGTGCTCGCACCTGAGCCACTGCCCTTTCTTGTCTGCCACCTGCACAGAAATCCCAGCTACATAGATGCTGGGTTTGTGCGTCTGTAATAATGCTCTGGTGAGGGGTTCGCCTGTGTGGCCTACCTGTCCTCTGTCCTTAGAAGTGTAAACTCTTCACCAGGGGAAGTATGTGCTTGTGATAATGGGGATTCAAGGCCTTTTTTGTTTCTCTGCATTCTGGAATGTTATCACACAATCCCGGGTGTGTTTTTCTGTTAAGTTTCTCCTGTTCAGCAGATGTATGCTCCCCCTCTTACAGCTCAGAATCTGTTATCTGATTAATTAAAATTTATGCGGATGAAAATCTGACAAAGAGTTTTAAGTTGTCGCCTCATCTGCTTGTTGGGGGTTAATAGGAATACTCTTACCAGCACTGGATTCCCTAAGTTGGGTTTTATAGTTTGTTGTCATTTTTCTTTCATAGAGAACCAAGGGTGGTTTTGCTTTTTTTTTTTTTTTTTTTTAAGTATAGCCACTAACTGGATTTAGTTATCACTTCCTAACTTAAATGTCTGTAATAATTTGTAATTTGTATTTTTTTAATGTTTATTTTTGAAAGAGAGACAGAGCACAAGCAGGGAAGGGCCAGAGAGAGAGAGAGAGAGAGAGAGAGAGAGAGAGAGAGAGAGAGGAGACACAGAAGCTGAAGCAGGCTCCAGGCTCTGAGCTGTCAGTAAGTGCCTGACACTGGGCTTGAACTCATGAACTATGAGATCATGATCTGAGCTGAAGTCGGACGTTAAACTGAGTGAGCCATTACAGGTGCCCCAGTAATTTGTAATTTTGAAATCTATTTATTCTTTCTTCTCTTCCTTAATTAATATACAAATGCTCAAGCTTTCACTGTTTTGGCTGTTATCAGCTGACTTGGAGATTTATGACACTAATTGAGGAGGGACCACTTGTATTTCATAAGTTAGAGGCCCCTTTGGACTGTTTGGAGTTTTCCTTTACTGTCCTTTCCTTCCCTCTGCTGCTGCCCCTCCCCCCTCCAAGAATGGAAGACTTGGTACCTTTGGGACAGAACACATGGGACCCTTGGGAGGAGCCTCGGGGGAATGAATGCTTGACTGCAGTGCTGTATCAAATTTGTTAAGAATAATGTGGAGAATTAAGTTGGGGGCTGCCTATGATGGTCATTTCTCCTTTTAAATACCAAACTGGGGCCCATGGCTTGGCAAGAGCAATTTTGTGTCGATTTGTGAAGCCACTTGAAAAGAATTAAAAGAGAGAAATGGAGTCCCCTTTATTCTACATTTATTTTTTTTAATGAAAATAAAACACGTTACAAGGCTGTCCTGTCAGTCCACAGTTGGAGGCTCATTAACAGCTCTTTATGACTGGGGGCGTTAGTCATTTTCACGACCCCTCTATTGTTTATGAAGCACTGTTAGTGCCACCCTGATTAGTTATTCTGCCTCTCTCTTAAACACGAACCTCGGCGTTCCGTTAGGGAGCTGCAGGGAGGAGACGTAGATGGGGCCTGAGAGTCCAGCGCTGTCTGGTGACACTTTGATCGGATTGGTTCCCGGGCCTCGTGCAAGATGCTCAAAGCTAGTGTGCCCTTGGTTGAGTGGCAGTAAAGGAACGCTATTTTATACTCATTTTATTCCACTGCCATATTTGATGGCCTGTTAATTGCCACTGACATTTGTTTTAGAGACTCTAATTAATGGGATTCTTCACTGTTTTTGTTCCCCAAGGTCTTTCTTTTCCAGCAGAGGATACAACAGAGAAAGTAAATAAATTATTGCTTTTGTCGCCACTGAAACTATTTTGGTTCAGAGGTCCAACTCCTTGAGTATATTTACTATTTTTTAAAATAAAATACATAGATAGAAAAAAAAGGCCAACTGGTGATACAGTAGAAAGAGCACTGGACTGAGGTTCCGGGACTCTGCTCGTGTTAGCTGACCTTGGGCGTGACCCCCATTCTCTCTTAGCCTGTTTTCCCATCAGATTGCACGACTGTGTGGGTACGTCAGGACCTAGAGTTTATGGTGTATTCTATGATAAATCTCATCTGGTATATGATAGATCAATATGGCAAATATGAAGTATTGTGAAGTTTGTTGTGTGTGTGTGTGTGTAGGTATCTTGTTTATTCAAATTTGCTTATTCAATTAACTGGCAATACCTCATGGTGCAGACGCCCATTTACTAGTGGGCTACCCACTTCTATTGTTTTATCCCATTTTAAGGTGTCCTTTCTTTTTCCTTCAAGATGTTAATTTTAATTACCTATGAGGACTAGAATATGGTAACAGCCGGGACAAGATGACATGACAGGAACTTTAAAAAATTTTGTTCCAGTGATTATCATCACAGGTCCTGATAACCTGATTTCTTCATTAAGCTTTTTGTAAGACTCTTCTATATTTTGGATTTAAATATGACCAGTGCCAGATTTAACTTTTTACTTTGTTTTCTGGAAACAAACTTACCCCAAGCCTCTACAATCCCCAAACCTTTAAGATGTGGCGTCCTCACAATTGAACTCCCTCTGGTTTCTGTCGGCTTGCTGATAAGTTCACATCCATGTTGCTGCCGTCCAGTGATGGGCACTCTGTTGCCTGTGGACTCAGAAGTGGGCAGTGTAGGAGGAGCTTTACATTTGCCAAACTCAGAAACTTCAGGAGGAAGATTAATGAGAGATTAACCCTATCAGGTGCTCTTGGTAAAACTTCTTCTCTTTCGAATGCCTGTGTATATAAAGGTGAAGATCAAATCAGAAGCTTGTTAGCAAAGCAAGGAGTGAGTGGGGTGCGCTGGCTGCACACGTTCCAAAAACTGTTTTTACATTGTATAAAGTCCTCGTGTTTGTTAGAGAAATGAGCAGGAGATCATGGTAGCCGTATTCTGAAATACATGAAATGAGGCAGGAAAGACACTGGGCACAGCCTTGCCCAGGATCAGTCGGCTTCAGCTCAGGGGTGACGAGCTTCATCCGGTTGTGCGTGGACCTGCCTCCCGGGTAATTAGAGCTTTGTTTCCTCGTCATCTTGCCTCTGGGAGCCTCATGTAATACGGGCAGCACTAATGTATAGGCTTTAATCGGTGTACATTGTCTCAGGGAAACAGCCTGGGTTATCAGCAGATTTTCATTACTTGAATCCGAAACCTCATGCAGGCCTCATTCTGCCCTGGCTTCTCTGCTTACTAGTTACAGGCCCTCAGACAAGTCCCTCTCCCTGCTTTTATTTCTGTATTAAAATCCGAGTTGGTGGACCAGGAGTTCTCTAAATCTGTCTGCATTTAAAAAACCAGATTCAATCTGGGGAAAATCATGTATTGATGTATTTAGCATGAGTCTTGGATATACTCTGTCTACTGTGGTGAAAAGACCTCACCATCTGCCAGCTTAATGAACAATGTAGTTTGTTTTTCACAAACGAAACATCACTTTGATAGATGTGTTAGGTTTTGACGAAGGGCTTGTTTCGTACAGGGTGCTGTAGCAGAAGCAAAGGTCATCTGGGCACAGGCTCTTTCCTCATAGAGTGACGGGACATACATACTGAGAAGGTCAGGCAATCCTTAGCTTTCCTGTGATTGGGTGTTGGAGCATGTTCTAATGTCGACATTACAGTGGCCCCATTTGAGAAGCATATTACCTTTTCTAGCCACATAGCCACAGGTACTGAGTGATTTGATGGAAAATTTATTAAGAAAATCATATTCTTCCCTTAACGACCTCCTAGGGAATATTTTATGTATTTTTTCAGTCTGTTCTTTTTAGTGACTTTTGGACACTGAAGAAAACATTACTAAGAGTAAAATCTTGATGAGCTTGAACTCCCCTCCCGTGTACCTCAGGGAACTTGCCTTTGAAAAGATCTGGTGCCTTGAAGGAGGCTGTGCTGGCGCAGCCGAGGTTGACGGCTGCTTAGAGTTTGGGTCTGGAGTCACCATCTTCTGTGGTTTCCTTGAGTTCAAACTTGTTTCCAAAGGAAAAGAAAGAGAAAGTGAGTTTACAGACTTCTGGCATTGGGCAGGCCTCATCTTCCCCATTCCCACTCCAGTTCCGTACCCACTGCCCTGAAAGCCAAGAGCTCTGAAAACAGTGTTTCTTTGCGTCTCATTTGGTGACAAAGCCGAGTTAACGACATTAACGTTTGGCCCTGGGCTGTTACCCAGAGCATGTACAGCAAGTGTATGATACTGCCTTTCCCAAGTTCCCCGGATACTGACTTTGAAAGTGCATCTGGCTCCAAGGGTTTCCTGATATGCAGATTCTCAAGTTTCAGCCTTAGAAAGTGTGTGCTTCTCTTATCTGAGCGTTTCTAGGGACAAAATGCTCTGAGGGCCAAGACCTTGTCGTCCTTTTTGGCTTTGAGCATTCCTGGATCGCTGTCAGGGTGCCTCTGTCACAGCAGTCATTTCTTTGTTACTCTTCTGTATAAACCTGTGAAGGGAGAGAGACACGTACAGGTGACTCGGCTCGTTCTCCTCCAGACCGGTCAGCTAGCACTCTCCCGTCCCGTGTCGTGTCCCAGGCACAGGAGGGAAGCCAGTCGACAGAGACGACTGGTAACTGAAGTTATTAACATTGGCAGCCTGTGACCTTCCTCTTGCATTTAAGATCATGACAATCCAAGTGCCCGGGTATCTCAGAGCGGTGGGACGGCCCGGTGGGGCGGCTGGTCATCCCAAGCAGCCCCGTCTCTCCTCCCTCCCGTCCTGCTGAGTGCACCCTGGGGAGAGAATACTGGAAACTTGATATGATCCTGTGGTGATGCTTTAGGTTATAAAAAATGTAGGAATACACCACATTCTCTTGCAGTTACATAGGTGAGGGCACCGGCAACCTATGGCCAAATTCATTTCTTATTTTTCTTTTTCCTTGCCTCTTCTTGTGGCCTATGAACTCAGACTGGTTTTTACATTTTTAAAGGGTTGTAAACAAATAACGTGCAACAGAGACCTTATGTGGTCCGCAGAGCCTAAAATGATTATTAGCAAGCCCTTTACAGAAAAAGCTGACCAACCTTTGATACAGACCATTAATCGAACTCCCAGCTCACTGTTCCCCGTCTTTCAGATGAGTCCTTTCCTTCTCTCTGCCTCTTCTTTTTTGGTTTCAGGAGTCCATAGACTCGATGGTCATTCTTCTAAGGGCTTATATGGTACATTTTATGTGTGTGAAATGGTAACTCTAAAAGGTACGTTTTATTTCCTTTTGAAAATCTCCTCAGGAGGAAATTTAAATGAAGATGACATGTAGAAGTAAGCTGAGCATAAACTTGAAGTTGAGAGTTGTTTTCATATTCAACTGTGGAGAGAACCAATTATAGTTTCCACAGTGCCTGTCCTGACCAGTTTTATGGAGGTATCATTACTCTGGTTCCTTTATCTTTAAAATTCCTTTGATTCACAAAATTGGGTGCACAATTTGAATACTGAGAGCTATTTCAAAAATAATGACTTGGGAAAATATTTATTGCTGTTAAAAGAAGTGGCATTCGAATACATATCTAAATTCTGTAATCTTAGAATATCAATGTAATTTAGGATTTATACTGTGAGCCATCCTGTTTTTTTCTAAATTATTTCAGTTACCTCAATAGCTAGTTTTTTTTATATCTTGCCTTTTTTATTCCATGAATTGATCAGGTGTGAGTAATCTCATTGACCTTGTTCTTTTCTTCTGACTTCGTGTCAGGGTATTAGTGAAAATCAGTTCCAGTCTAGAGTCAGAAGCCATGTATTCCACACCAGCTGCACTTCTGTCTAGCTGTGTGACCTCAGGCAGTCCCTTAATCTCACTAGAGTTCTGTTTGCTCATCACTAACATGGTGGTGATAATACTACCCTAACAAAGTTTTGGAGAGGGCAAACATGATGAAATAATGTGGAAATGATTTGAAAATTATAGGGTGATTTTCAACTGTCAGTAGGTATTGGTGAAGCAATAATGAATTTATGAGCGTTTACCATTTATACATGTGTTGATTCATTTCTGAAGGTATTTGAAGTGATACAGCTGGGAACCAGAAAGGAATAAGAGTTTGTTTTTTAATTTACATTATTCCCTCTATTTTTAATATAACTTAAAGAGGGGAAGGAGCATATATTCCTACGGTGCTAATTCTTAATAAAGTGGTTCTATCTGTTAGCAATTGCTGCATAATAATCTTTTCCACAACTTATAAAGTGAAAACTATTTGTCATTTCGTCTTTGTGTTAGCTGTGGGAAAAGTTCTGCCACCAAGGCTGGGCTGGGCTCACCTGCTGAGCGTGTCCGAATTCGCTCACGTGTCTGAACTCAGCCGGTCGTCCAGAGTGTCTTTTGCTGAGACAACCTGGCGCTCTCCCTGTATCTCATGTAGCCGTCTAGGAGGCCAGCCGAGCCTTGTTCTTTTCCTTTGTTTGGTAGTAGTAGAGTTCAGGAGAGCCTTTCTTTGCATCAAGTTTGATACTATGCTCTTGGCCAAAGCAATTCACGTGACCAGATGTAGCATCAGTATGACAAGGCACTACCAATTATGGATACCGGGAGGTGTGAAAAAATCTGGCCACTGTTACAGTCAATTTGCACAATGGTCTTAGAGGTGAAGGGAAATCTTCCCAAGGGGGAGCCAGCGAGGATAGCCAGGCATGTGAGTCCTGGCAGTCCTCTGTTCTTGGGAGTGTCTTACGTAATGTCAGTGCTTACACACTCCTCTTCCTCATCACGGTACTAGAAACTTGGCAGCCCCACAATCTGCTTTGCGAGAAATAGCCCACGCCCAAATGTGCACCTCGCATGTTTTAAATAATACAAAGAATATTGTTTCCAAGACAACTTTGATGAAATGTCAGCTTTCTCTAGGTTCCAAACCCACATAAGAAGCATTGTTATCCTCCTCCCTGCTGGGTAATTTGTATACTGCAGGATTTTGTTTGGAAACATGCCTGTTGTTCTTTAAAATATGCTTAATGCTAGATTAGAGAACAGATTTTTTTTTTTCTGTTTATGCAAGCTCATTTCTAAAGCATTTAAAATAAAGAGCTTGGGCATGTATGGTATTTAAAAACCCTTCACATGATGTTTTTAAAACAGATCAATTTCAGCATTAAAATGTTAGGAATTCAGCCAAGGAAAATTCAACTTGGATTGTATAGCTGTAATGATTATGTATTATAACCATCTTCTTTGAAAGTGATTGTACCAGCAGAGTTGAACCTGGTGAATTACATAATTTAAAAGTGTTTGCCAGAACACTGTTGTAAGGGTATTATTCAAGCCTTTCCTAAACAAAAGCAAAATGAAAGATGGATTTTATTATGAGGTACTTAAATCACAAGAGTAGTCGTCACAAAACATCTAAAGATAACTTACTTGAACTGAACAGAAGGTCATATGTCTGAATGTCAGTTATCACACTTAACTACTTGGCAGCATATTAGGATGTAAGAGAGCGTGATTTCTGTTTTTTCGCTTCTTTGGCTTGAATCAGAAATGAGTTTGCTTATTACTTACCAAAAAGTATTTTCAAGTCCAAAGGATCTCAGAGATTGAGACTTTATTGATTTGAGCTATTGGCTTCCACGTCATTAGGAAGTTTATTCATTAGTCGGTTATTTAGGCATATCACTAATCTTTTAAAAACTTTGTTTAAAGGAAAAAACTCCTACATTCTTAGTTCACCCTCAGCCCAAGTAGCCCTCTGTCTCCATCGCATGAAGAGTGTTTTTATGGGTCTGTCGCATCTTGTCTGCTGCTGCTGCCCTCATTCATTCAAGTTCTTGAATAAGAGAATGTTTCGGCGGGTCAAGTTCATCATTTTGCAATATAAATATTGTTCCTTTGGAGAAACGCTGCAGGTTGGATTTCTTGGTCCTTTTCAGTGACAGAGATGAGGCAAAACTCTGAAAGAATAAGGAGAACAGGGACATTGTCACTGTTCCATAGGGTGGGGGCAGGGAAGTCCATAAACTGAGAGAGAAGAAGGGCACATGAAGACAAGCAGAGCTTGGAGTTATGCAGCCACATACTGAGCAGTACCAAGGATTGCCAGCAACCACCAGAAGCTGGAGAGGCAAAGGACTCTTCCTTAGAGACTTTATTGGGAGCAAGGCTCTGCTGACACCTTGCCCGTGACTTCTAGCCTCCCTTGCTGTGAGGGAAGACATTTCTGCTGTTTTAAGCCACCCGTTTTGTGGGAATTTGTATGGCAGCCCTGGGAAGCTAATGTAGCTCCCAAGAGTTAAGTATATTTATCGGTTTTGTCCCATCACTCAGGGCAGCAGCTGCTCTATGATGCTTAATACAGTGAGCATCTCCATCTAATAAGCTCAGGACGTTCTTTATTGAGTGTTGTTAAAATTTTGCTATTCAGGGACTAGCCATGGACAGGCACCGTACTTAGGCTCTGGGGATATGGGATGAAAAAGACCAAAGTCCTCCCTCATGGAGTTCACATCTCGTTGGGGAGAGAGACATTGATTATACAAACGATTAACAGTTCTGATGAAATTGCCTCCGTGACTTCTATGTAACCTGCCTTCTTGTTCCTTTTTTTGTCATCGTCTAGATCCCAGTTATCCTTTAGATGCAGCCTTAGGTGATGAAATAAGCTGCCCATGCTTGTCATTGTCTCGTGAGTATGTGTGGTCATGCACAGTTGTGCAGGAGGACAATTCACGGTGCCCGGGGTTGTCCGTTCGCTACCTATGACCACAGAGATTATGTTTCCTCTCGTGTCTCCGTCTCCCTTCAAAAAAAAAAAAAAAACAAAGTGGAGACTCCACAGCCTTTCCTTCTCTAGAGCTTTTCTTAATACACATTTTAATGTCCTTTTCATCTTTTCTATTTCTAGAATTGTAAATTTTTCACTTCATATTTGTTTCATAGACTTCTTGGCCTAAGTTGAATAGATTTGAGCCCAGATCTGTCCTACCTAATGAAGCAGTCCCCTGTGTCATTCTCTTGACTCCTTTTGTCCTCTTGTATTGGTGACGCCTTGTTGCTCATACAGAGCAACATACAGGTTGGTTTCTTTTGACATGGCACGCAGACACCGTTTCCTGGGCCTCCTGTAAAAATCAGAGGGTCGTCTTCCAGCATCTGCCCTGCTAGTTTGAGTTCCTTCATCTTTGGGATTCAAGTTTCTTCCTGTCTAAATGGGGGAGGTTGAAGTACACAGGTGCTTGTCAAACATTCAATGAGTATAAAAAACACGTGAGTTACCTGCAGCTTTAGTTAGATATGGGGCAGGGCCTTCAGGGGTGCGTTTCTGACAAACCCTCAGAGGGGGTTTCCATGGTGCTGGTCGGTGGGCCGTACCTAACAGTAGCAGGGGACTAGGTGATGTCCCTGAAGAGGAGCACTTTCCAGCCTTATGTGGTAGAGCCCTTTCGCAGCCACGAGCTTCACGTTGAGAAACCCACAGTGGACTTCACGTTCCAGCATTGCCGTCCCTGCTCACTGTGCTCCACCACAAAGGGCAAAGGACCCAGGATGCCGTTCAGGGGTGCTGGGAATGACCTGCTGGCTGCACATGTGTTCGATGGCTCGATCCCTTGTCCAGACCCGCTATCTACTGTATAGTTAACATCCGCCTTTAGGTCGCGTAGTTTGTGTGGCTGTTTGCCAGTGCGTTTCCCCATTCCTTCATCTCACGGTGATGGTAGATTTATAACCGTCCTCATAACTATGATTAAATGTCTCAATTCTTTTGCTTTACGTGGCGTTCTTGGCCACTTAATTACACTACATTAAATGGTATGTTGTTGCTGTCAGTGCAGTTGGATTGCATTGTGGATAGCATCTTTGGATATTTTGAAAAATGTTCCTATCATACAATTGGAGCTTGTGAACAGAAGTGCTGAGCATGCATAAATGCGCTTGAAGAAATTATTTCTTTATTACTGTTTAGTTGAACTGATGGTGACACTAAACATCAAGACTTTGATGTTTTATACGGCATTCTTCCCCACTAATTAACTGCACTAATGAAGTTAATTAGTGGGGAAGAATGCCGTATAAAACATCAAAGTCTTGATGTTTAATCACAGCTTAAAAAAGAAGTTTTATACTCTTTGATTGCCAAACACATTCCAATTAGCTGAAGGAAGGTCACACATTCTGTTTTCCCTCTTCTGGTCTTCCAAGCTTTTCCTGACTTCTGGTTGACCATTGGTTGTTTGAGCCTGAGTGTTAATCTACTAGGCAAGCTGACAGTGGCGTGCGGAGGCTGAAGTACCTTCCCACGAGCTCTAAACCAGCGTATCTGAGAGACTCAGTTTCTGCAAAAGTCAGTGAAGACTTTCTGTAACATGCCAAGGCAGGAAAATGACTCTCAAGGAGTAATGGGTATTTGTTTTTCTCTTGTACTGTCTAATTTTATTATCAGTTCAGAGCCACTCTGTCTTCTTCTGTGTTACCGTTCTAAGCCATCTAACGTCTGATAGGCGTATTTCCTTAATGGACTCAGACTGCAGAGCTAAGGAAACAGGTGTGGTTTGAAGGGATACGGTGTAAGTGGGGCCCCACAAAGTTGATTATATGAATTCTTCAGTGACCGGTAGTCAGGCAACAAGAACAACAAGAACTCCTTCTCGGGTCATTCTGTGGTGTGTGTTAGATCAGTTTTTATTGTTTTGTGTGTGTGTGTGTGTGTGTGTGTGTGTGTGTGTGTGTGTGTTTAAATCAAGCAGGGGTTTACAATAGCATAATGTAATTCTGATTAGCAATTATTGTAATTGACCTTGGCGATGAGTATCCTTGGCTTTTACCACAGTTTACTTAATACCTGAGGATGGCCAATTATCTCATAATGCCCACTTTATTGAGATTATCGTTTTAATTACGGCACTCAGAATACATCATTTTGTCAGCATTGTGGAGTCGTGAATGGGAACACCACGTTCAGGCGTTCAGAAATGGATAAAGAGCATGTTGCTCATCTTGTGACATGGTTGTGATTGTTTTCTTTCTCCCAGCTCCAAAATATGATTTTGAAATATGTTATTTCTTAGCAGTTAAATATGGGTCATCCCAGTGAGAAACACAGGGAGATAAGGTGTGGGGTGTTGTCGCTGCCGCTAGGCTAGTTTGCCCTCTGAAAGGGCTGGAGGTGACTTGGTACTAGTAGGTAGGTGGTTCTGGTTGATTAGGAGTTCTGATTGATTAGGAGTTCTGATTGACAGCAGTCGCAGTGACTGCTGAGTATCTGCTGAGTGTCTGAACATGCCTGAGGCCAGGGGCTCACCCACCTGGGGGCCGGTAGAACTGGCCAGGTCTCTCCCCAGTCTGACTCTTCTGCTCCAGGGTGCTCAGGTGGGGCCTTTTGCTTTCTTTCTTTCTTTTTTTTTTTTTTAAAGCTCCATAGGCAAGCCTGTCATGAAGCCAGGGCTGAGAACCCCCGACCCCCCCCTCTTGTCTCACCCTGGGACACTACCCCAGAGAAAGGACACCTTTCTGTCCTTGCTGCTCTGTGTCTTACTCTCCTCTTCTTTCTCCCAGACTTAGCCTCGCCTTCCCCCTGCCTGAAATCCCCTCAGCCCAGGCTTGGAGCCTGGCAACGCTTTCTCCTCCTTCCCGTGCAGTCCCTGGCCAACCTCTCCCATAGGAAGTCTCTCTCAGCGGGCAGATCTCACCCCTGCTGAAACGTCTCACATGCTCTTATAATCTGTTCATCACAGGTACATGTCTTCCCTTCCTTCCTTCTAAGTTTCTTTGCGTAGGGATGAGCAGTTATTCTGTAGCATCTCTCTCACGTTCCCAGTATACCACTCTGTGGGAATGTAAGTCGGGTTGATTAGATCAGTTAGGTTGTGCCCCTCCCCCCTTTCTGTGATCAACCTGGAGGATGCCATTCCCATGTTGTCACGTAGTCTTATGCACACCTGAAGGTTAGAGCATCCTTGTGGGATACCTAGGAAAGGACAGGAGGGAGCCCTTTCTTTTTCCAGTAGAACCTATATCACAGTGAAGATATATGAATTATGTGGACAAACTAGATTCCATTCTAGTGATATAAATGCGTGTGTCTGTACTGACACACACCCTGCTACATACATACTTCTGCGCGCCACACACATACACAACTGTGTAAAGCAGGTAGCGGGGCCACACCTCGGCGTGCCTCTCAAGTCCATCCCCTTCTCTCTCCTCTTCTCCCCTTCTCCAGCTCCCCTCCAGTCCGCGCACCTGCATCTGCCCGGGATCCCTCCTTCCCTTCCACACTCCAGCAGCCTCCAGCCTGGTCAGGCCCTGCTGCCTGGGGTGGTAAAGGCAGGGACACCACATGTGAGGAAAGCTCAGCTTTGATGATCTGAATCAAAATTCCGTTGTCTTAATTTTAGCATAATGCAAAGCTTATGTTGTACACATAGTACTGTTTTTATATAATTACCAGGAGGTGGAGGTAAGCAAGGTAGTCTTTTCTGGTTTAAAGTACTTTGTCCAGAACCCGCAGGACCGCCCTTTCACCTCTGTCAAAGGCAGGCCAGTAGGAGACAGTGCAGCAGTCCTCCAGGCCTCCCTTGGCCCGCTTGGGCTGCTGACGAGGCCGTGGCCTTTGGCTTCTCGGGCAGATGCCAGAGAAAGGGCAGTGTGCTTGCCATTTCATGTAGCTATCTCATTGCGTTTTCGTGACAGTCTGGTAGGACAGGTGTCCTTACTTTACAGGGATGAAAATTGAGGCCTCGGGGTGAGTGTGCCAGAATCACACAGCTAATAAGCGCTGGAGCTGAGATTTGCAGCCAGAGCACTCTTACCGTAGTGCTTGCGATTATTCCATTCCATCCCCTTCCCACTAGATGCAACGGCACCGAAACGCAAGGGCCGTATTCACTTGGTGTCCACAGTGTCTAACACAGCACCAGTGCAG
This sequence comes from Suricata suricatta, assembly GCF_006229205.1. NCBI lineage: Eukaryota > Metazoa > Chordata > Mammalia > Carnivora > Herpestidae > Suricata > Suricata suricatta. Next base: position 70,617,516 of record NC_043712.1, on the reverse strand, counting down.
AAGTAGCATTCAGTTAACATTGTGGGATTTCACTGGCATCATTACAGGAGGCCGAGCTTGCGAAGTCTGTGTCATGCTTTAGATAGAGGAGTAAAGCCTCATGTTTTCATCTGGCAGCCAGTATTGAAAACACTGCTACACAATCACCCTCCATCCCTCTGGTCTGGCCGGCTCTGTCAGGGCTGCTAATGGCCTCTCTGACCGACTCACCGTTCCCAGTGGAAGTCCTTGGCCATGTGTTTAGGAAACTTTCAGTGGCTCAAGGTCTATGACATGACGTTTGACTAATCTAGTACTGGATGCTTTGATGTATATACAGAGTTCTATGACATCTGATTCCTACAAACCCAAACACTAGCAAGAGGATAGACTGTTGGCTGTTGTTAGCCGAGGGCTTCCCTGTGACGGGACACGTGTGCTAGAGTGTATGCGTGGGCACATGTGGAGCGGGAGTCAGAGGGGACACATGCATGCCATGAAAGTCAGAGCCACACTTGGAGTTACTTTCGTTGTCATCCAGCCAGTCAGCAAGCACTTACTGGAAGGTCCATACACTACGAAGTGCAGGATTCCTTCAAGCCCTATTTAGTATTAAATAGCAAAAGCATACCACTGGGCTGGCGTTCTTGCTTTTTAATAAAACAGTGATTGATCAAATGGTGTCCCCCTCATTTCTCGCTGTGGTGAGTGAGAGCATTTTCTTGCAGTCCGTTTTCAGCATGCTGCTATTACCACGCCATTTAGCTCGGTGCCAAATTGCAGTTGGCTCCATTCACTTCTGTTTACCCAAGTAGTGCCGTAGTGATTAAATGTCACCGGGTACACCGAGTATACAAAAGTAATTAACCTAAAAGGACATGTTAGAATAAGGGTCAACAACCTCTTTAGCCCACACTGCCACCAGCAAGACGAAGTATTGACAGAGGTGTTGCTGGCCGGGCAGGGGCCCGGTGAGGAGTGGGAGGGAAGGAAAAGGCAAGGTCAGGGGACAGGAGCCGCCGACCAGCACTCTCAGTTGTTTGGGGTGGCAAGTGGACAGCTCTGAGACGAGTTCTGTAAGGTCCCTTATAATTGTGCTCTCTGACCTGTGATCGAATGGTGGGGGGGGGAGTGGGGGACTAGACCAGCCTCTCAGTGTGCCGGTTAGTGGAAGGAATGGCTTCCTGGTTAGACCAGACTCCTCTTGCTTGGCACACACACTGGGTGAATCGACCTGTTCCCCCAACGTTTTATGTACTTTGTCAGCCCTGCATCTTTACATCTGCTTGTCAAATGAAAGCTGCTGCTTGAAATCATTTCTTGGGAAAGATTGGAAATTATATCTCTGAGTATTGGTATCTCTTTTGTTTTCATTCCTCAGTATACTCAATTCAGTTTGTTAAGCCAATTGATACTCATGCTGTATGTGGCTTTACATACTAAAAATTTACATAAAACTCTACTCATCTGTGACTTAATAATCAGCCATTGTAGAGCTCTATTTGAAAAAACAAGTATTATGTCTGCCTGCCCCATGCTTGGCTTTTTCTTTCATCACCTGTGTGTGGTGACTTACTGGCCATTAAAAAAACATGAGTACTGAGGAATTTTTTCCTTTTACCACATCCCTCCTTGGGAGATAAACATTTCTAGGAGATCCCCAGGGATCACTATTCTCTAAATGAGCAGCCACAGAAAAACTGCTGATGCCTGCATTCTTCATGCGGTCGGCCTGTCAGGCAGGATTTACATGAATCCTGCCTTTTCAGTGGTCAGACTTGAGTAAGATTTGTTTCTCCCTGGTCACAGGCAGGTGATGAGTACGTGATGAAAGACGGAGGAGAGCCAGTTGAAAAATGTCTCCCTTACGGAGAAGATTTATCTCTTTCAGAATAAGAAAAATTGGTGGCCTTGACAGTATCACGTTTGTGCAACAACAAATACTTCTTGTGTGTCCACCCAGAGGTCGGATCCTGGTGCTGACCTTGGGGGAGGGAGCCTGTGCCCTTGTTGGTGGGGAACAAAAGGGTAAAGCACCACCTTTGACCCTCTCTTCCACCTGGCATTGTTTTGACCTTTCTTCCGGTTTTAATTTTTGCACTGCTTCCTCTTAATAGCTTTACAGCATAATCCTGAGAATTGTCTTGTCACTGTATCACTTTCAGAATTACTGCTTTGGGCTTTTGAAGGCTGCCTCCTTCCTTTGGTGTGCCTACACACACCTGCACTCGCATCCCCCGCCACAGGCAGCTGCTCTTCTGGCTGTGACAGTCACACTGAGTGCTGAGAATACAAAGTAATAAGGCACAGTAGCTTTTGCCCTTTAGTAATGCACAGTCTCTTCTCTCCATGTAACGAAAATAATATGGAAACGAGTAAACGTGCAGAAGTGTTGATGCATGAGCAGATCACGTTTTGTATTCGCTGATTTGTTCGGCAGCTGTTAAACCAGGAGGATGGTCTCTGCCTTTGTGGAACTTCGAGTCAAATACAAGAGACCAGAAAATAATAAGAAAATAATGGCCGTGATAGAGATGCTCGGGCAGAAGTAGATAAGGGGCCATGATGGAGGTTTCCAGGAGAGATCTTCCTGAGTAATATCACCAACAAGACCTTTCAGTGAAAGTGGTGTATGAGCTGAGACATGCAAGGTGACAAATGCGAGCCATTCCCTCAGAGCCTGGGGAAGTCCTGGGCAGAAGCCCACACCGTGGGGTGAAAGAGTGTCTAGCTCTCTGTCGAAGAGACTTTGAACTCGAATTGGAGAAGGTAGGCAGCAGCCAGGTCGGCCCTGTTCTGTAAAGTGCCAGATGCTTGTATTAGTGGCATGGTTCCTGTTACAGCTTTAGAACCTCCGAGACCTGTCATCCAGTGTGGTCGCCACAAGCCCCATGTGGCTGTGAAAGCACTGGAAATGTGGCCAGTCCCAGTCGAGACTTGCTGTAAGTGTGACATGTGTGCCAGAATTTGAAGACCTAGAATTTTAAAAAACATATAAAATGTCTCTGCACTAGTTTTGATATTGGTTATATGCGGATGTGGTATTTTGGATACAGTGGTTTCACTAAGTGTATGTCTAAAAGTTATTTTACTGTTCCCAGTTTTTCAAAATCTGACTACTAGAAACATTTAAAATACGTAAATGGCTCACATTATATTTATGTTTGTCAGTTCTGTTCCAGAGCACACACTGTAGTATTTTAATGAAGGACCTTAAGACCAAATTGAGCCATTGCTGAACCCTGTTTTGCCGTATTGAGGTGGTATGAAGACCTGGAGTTTATTAGCCACCTCAGAACTGTTAGGCAGCCTACCTGAGAATTGATACAATGTTGTTTCCTTCTGTGTTCCTGCTGAATTACCCTCAGATGTTGTAGAGTATATTTGCATACATAATACATAAGGATATATATATATGAGGCTCTGTGGAGTTAACAACACTCTTAGGAAGAAAAAAATGTTTAGCCTTTCAACTAGATTAAAACAGTTTACTGGAAAAAATAGCAACATGAAAAGACTTTCTTTTCCAATAAATTTTAATAGTTACTAAAATGAGGATACTGGTCCATTAAGACATAGCTTGCCAAGTCTTCAGGCTGAGTCACTTGCTTTCTCCAGGCAGCTACACGACTTCAGCTGCTTTCAAAGCAGCTGGTAGAAGTATGTTGATTTTTTGATTCAGGAACAGAACACAGTGCAAGTATAGGTCTAAAGTCAATCACCTTTCCAGAAAATACAGGAACGAAATTTTTGCCAGTCCCCCCCTTTTTGTCTTTAGGGCAGTCAAACTCCTGTCCCATGTCATGTGTGTTTGTCCATGCAACTTAGTAACACTGATTATAAGGCAGCAGGTGAACGAATGATCTAGGATGTATCTTATAGGTGCTGTATAAACAAAAACCAAAAACATAAAGTCCCAGAAGAAGGTGGCAGGTGCTTGTAGCTGTAGTTTACAAAGTGCCGAGAAGATTAATAGTGTCTCTGTCTACGAGGGAAGGGAAGTCTTTGTGGAGGACAGATGCACGTAGGAATGTTAGGTCATGTGAACTTGGAGGAGGCCTGTTGATTGAAGGGCATGCAGTGGCTCTGGAGTGATTGGCCAGGTTAAAAGGTAGGACTTCTGTGCAGTATCTGTGGGCTCACTTCTCTGTCAGTGGGAAGGGGGTGTACCTGTCCCCCCTCTCTCCCAGTTGCTTCTTCATGTAATCCACAGATTGGCCCACGGGCAGACAGTGGCTGTCCAGAAAGAGAAGCAGAGGTGGCCACACAAGGGTCAGACCCATACCTTTGGTGTCAAAGCATCACGTTCCAGTGGCTCAGCTCTCCAGCTGAAGTAACTGTGTTTAAGGAAATTTCTGGGGCGGAGCCAGCAGCTTTATTCCAGGAAGAGGAAATAACATTCGAGAAAACCCAGGAGGACATTAAGATAATGTTCTAATTTAAAATCAATTTTATTGATACCTTATAAATTATTATAGCGTTTTATCCTGACCAAGTAATATATAATGCTGAGGCCATGGAAACAAAACACGAATGACTGAACATTGAGGTGCCATGTCTTTTTCTGCATGAAGGAAGGAAAAGATGTGTAGGACTTTTGTGTTCTGAGTATTTTTAAGTCCCGGAGCCTTACTGGAGGGCAGGTGTAGATTTTCATTCATCTTTATATCTCTGTACGGAGTGGGTATTCAGTACATACTTGTTGAAAGAGTCCCTGAGTAAACTGACATTGTGTGGTGGCTCCACAGTAGCATAGGTGTCGCGCCTCTTCGAGAGGCTGGCTACTGTGTTCACTACGAGCAGTGTCCTGTCATCTTGGTGGCAGCCTTCCCAGCAGGGCCTCCACCCAGCCTCGGTGTGCCCACTGGGCAACTGGAAGCTTAGAGAGGTTCATTAACGTGGCCAAGGTCACACAGCGGGTGGTACTGTCCGACACTAGTACCCATACCATTCCCTTCGTGAACACTGCCTCTCTTCTTAATCATTCCTCTTTCCGCTCTCCTTGTTTGATGGAGTTTTGATTGTATGCCAGAGACATTTATCTTGACCCAGGTCTATCTCTTACCAGGAGAGAAGCAGGAAGGCAAAGACAACAATAGAACATTTTAAGGAACGTGTTGCTCTTGTCATGTTGTGGAAGGTGAAACATTTATTAAGAACAGACTCATTACTTTATATGGAGATTATGTTTTAACAAGGGCAGGTCTTCAGAAGGTCCCAGTCATTTTTGAAGGTGAATTTTGATTTATGCTAATTTGAAAAAAGCAAGTTCTGTGAGGGTTATATACAGATTGTGTTTTTAATGACTTCCTTAATCAAGCAGGTTATTTTAAAAGTCTTACTGTAATGAGCAGTAAACTGACACCAGTGACTGGCTTAGAGCCCTACCATATTCAAGTTTTTCACCAGCAGCATGCTCTAAATTTTAAGCGAATTTACATAAATTTGCATGTGTTACAAGTCAGTGTGTAAGAGGTGTATGTTTTAGCCAAATAATTTTATTTTTTTAATTTTCCCCAACTGAGGATTATTTTCTCCATCTCTTACTGGCTGTTTTTCTAATAGGTGGGATAGTAAATGTTACAATGTTTTGTCCATTTTAAGGGGCTGTATGAATGGAAATATAAACACTTTGTGTGATGCTTACGATAAAACCTCAGTCAGAAACGACTTGGGGTATGGTACTATGTTTGGTAAATATAGGTCATTCAGGATACAGCTTTTACTTCCGAACTTGTCAGAAAGATTTCTTAACTCTGAAAGGCTCTGAGAACTAGTGAACGTGCCAATGGCAGGGTGCCTCAGGACTGAGGGGCTCTTCTTGAGGGCCCTGCTGCTTAGGATGTGGAGTGGGCCGGCCTCTGCTGATCTCCAGCAGCACCTTGGCCTCCCTGAACTCAAGAAGGTCAACCATATTCATTTCTGTTTTAGTCATCTGGGGTTTGGTTTGGTTTTGGTTTTGGTTTTTGCAGAGGAAATGACACTTGAGGACTTTAGTTATGGCATCAGTGAAGGGCCAGCAGGCCTCTTGAGCCGCCCTCCCTATCCTCCCCTCCTCCACTGCTATTAACAGACTCACTCCAAATTGTCCCTGACCCACACTGATTCCCATACTGAATATACTACAGTTAGACTAACAATGTAATCAGTGGTCAAAACTGGGCTCCTTTTGAGAGTAAAGCAGGCCCCAAAAACCCTAGCCAGATTTTCCTGGTGTCCTCTTGTCTCCCATCCTTATCCCCTTGATCTGATGATTTTACCCTTTGGTACCAAGTAGATAGGGTGTTTGAAGGCTGTAGCTAACGAACAAACAAACCATAACAAATGAGTTCGAGAGGTTTTGATCATGGTTGTTCAGCCATTCCTTCTGGCTGGCATCTTGTAGGCGGGCAGGGCCACACGAACACTGCATGTATGTGATGGCAAGCAGCATTTGCTTGACGTGCATTTGAAATCAAATTAGTGCAATATGGTGGTGGCATTTCTAGTCCTGCCTGCCGTGTCGAACCAAAACCTTACTTAGTTGAAAGGAGATGTGTTCTGGTTAATAGCAGTCTATTGAATTCCTATCATTGCAGGCCATCTGTACATCTGTGCTGAGGGCTAGTGCTGCACAGCTGCCCAAAATAGTCCTTACAGGAGGCTTGGAAGAGAAAGTCCACGCCAGCTCTGCAGTAAACAGCATGCAGTTCTCAGTCTGCCGGGTTCCTGTTGCTGAGAGACTCAGTTATCTGTCTGGGGCCGCACCTTATACTTGTTTTTATAGGTGCTTTCTCCTGATCCTCCACGCAGCCCAGTGAGGGAATGGGCCGGGACTTGAAGCTGAGCAACAGCCCCAGGGCTACACAGGCAGTCCGATTCCAGACAGATGCTATTGCCTACTAGTAAAATCTGTGCTACCTGTTATTAAACTTAGCTAATTGTAACAACATTACCTCTTGTTTTTTTTGAGGGAGGGGTTGTGGGTGTACTTTATAGAACTCTTTGTCCTACATGGTCATCTTTGATCTTGAAGTGGCAGAGGAGTAAAGGTGAAGGGAGGGGCCATTCATTTCAGTCGCTGGAGCTGTTTGTTTCCTTCTGACTGGGTCAGTAATAGCCTTAGGAAAGTCTTGGTTGGGTTTCAAACCAGGATCTATAATTTTTCTCATTTGGAGATAAAATATGATTTGTGACATTAGGAGTAACTCTTTTAAAGCTTATCTTTTGCTTCCAAAGCAATTGGAATTTCTGTGTCATAAGACTTAACAGATTTTTATTACTTTTTTCCCTTGGATTTTTGTTTGCCTCCCTCCTCCCCTTCCATTAAACCTCTACTTTGTTCTTTTTAATATCCCAGTATAAGTGTGTGTGTGTGTTTTTTTTTAATACAGAGCTTTTTAGTAAACATTCACATTTTAGGTCCTTTGCCTTCTCTGGATTGGCCACTGCTTCTGATTGTTATGACCTTCCTTTCTTAATGAATTTACAGATACATTCACATGATCAGACAGTAAAGAGTCAGAGTCATGGTGCAGCTGCTGTGTCCTGTGTAGCAAGCTAGGGGAGCTCTAACGTAGGGAGTCTCTCAAAATAGTGATAGAGAGATACAAGTGTTTTCTAATGAGAGCATGAGCTTGTCTTTAAAAGTATTTCTCTAATTCCTCCTGTTCACACGCTCAGCAAAGATCCAAGTGGCCTTCCAATGGCAGCATGGTGGACTTGTAAGATTCATGATGAGAGTCTGTGCCAACTCCAATTTGATTCCAGAGCAATTATGTTATTGCTGATTGCCCAGTGCCCATTGTATAGCTTAACCTTTAAATGCTAGTGATAATTAACTACTTTGTCATCCTACCAGGAGACTCCAACCTATAACTGTTCTGCAGTAAAATTCACAAATAAAATACTGCCCACAGAGCCAGAAACCAGCCAGTTAAGAAAAGCTGTTTGTACGTGTGTGTCAGTAAGTAAGCATAATGAACATTATCACTTAGTATTGACTTTTAAGAAGGTGTTCCATACTTGCTTATAAATCAGTTTTTCCTTTTGGACCAAGTGGAAATGACTTTAACAGTAGAGTGTCTCAAAATCAAAAGGCTCAGATTGTTGTCCATCATGCACACATAGAGTTTTTGCTTCTCTTTGTAAAGTAGCACCTGAGGCAGGTGAAGGCACGTGGGCACAGGTAGAGGAGCAGACGTGAAGGAGACCCAGAACTGCCCTGCTGCGATTCCCAGGGGGCACCGCTGCCCAGACCTTACCGCAAGGAATGGTTTCTTGTGGAAATTTTCGGCCTCGTGGCCTCCCGAAAGGAATGTACCACTTGAATTTTAGGTTAAGACTGAGGAGCACAAAAGTGATATTTGCTCCTTCATGTTCAAAAACATTTCTGGGCAGGCCTCTGCTGCTCGCTGTGCCGGGGTCCCCACCCCCAAGTAAGCCACAGACTGCGGCGGGAAGTAGCCCTGTCAACAAATCGCCACATATTGATTGCGAGTGCCCTACTCACGGGGCGAACCGAGTGTTAAGGGAACAAAGAGGAATTGAGTGGTTAATTCTGCCTGACAGTGTCTGAGCGAGCTTTAAAAGGTGACATTAGAGCTGGTCCTTAAGAATGAGGGTTTCAACAGAAAGATACTGAGGAAAAATGGGCATTCTCATAAGCCAGGGGAAAAGGCTACAGATACCATGAAAATGCACAGAGCTCCAAGGCCAGGGCTCTGGTTTAGAGCATGGAGTGAAGGGCTTTGGAAACAGCCAAGCTCAGATATATGTTTTTTTTTTCCCCCTAAGGATAGCGGGAAACCGTTGTTATTTTTAAGGAAGACTGAGCAGTGGTCGAATCTCTCTTTGGGGAAATACGAACCCCAGAAATGTGGAGGATAGACTGGAGAGGGGGAACTAGATGTGGAGTTCTGACATTAAATGTGGTAGGTGGTGGCTCGCAGACGATGTTTGCAGGCGTGATTTCAGGGGAGTAATGGTCACAGAAACCTACTCACGGTGTGAAAATAAAGCAGAAGCATTGAACCAAGTCTTAGGGATGAGGATTGGAACTGAGTGGAAATACATGAAAATGAAGCAGTCCAGTTTTAAAAATGATTTGGCCTCTACTGTTTTGCTTCAGTCTTCCACCTAACTGAGTACTGCCTCCAGTCTTCTGCCCTTAAGCTTAATGGTGAGTGTGAGTAGGGGTAAGTTACAGGGTTTGATGCCTACAATTTATTGCATTCATTGAAAACTCTGAGAGAGAATGCTACAGGAAGGAAGGGTTTAGAGATTCCCAGCCCTGTCACCATCTTCATCTTCCTCTGCCACCAAACTCCTGCCCCGCTCCTTCCTGCCTTTGGAGCTGGTGGTAGAGTTGCCATCACCACAGCTGACCACTAGAGGGTGGTGTCTTGGTAGAGCTACTCACTGGGGGCAGGGGGAAGAAGGGGTGTAGGCAAAGGGTGGGGGGCATAAGGGATGAAGTTCATTGGTTTTCCTCTAACAACAGGCTTTGAAAGTTTAGCTACAAAAGAAGATGTGGCATTAAGGTTCAGAGGTGGTGAAATAGAATACAGTCAAAAGTTCTGGATATCATACCCTTTAATTAATTTTAAAAGCCCTTATGAATATATATCTTTTTTTAAAGTTTGTTTATTTTGAGAGAGTGCGTGAGCTGGAGGAGAGGGAGGGAGAGGGAGAGGGGGAGGGCGGGAGAGAGAGAGAGAGAGAGAGAGAGAGAGAGAGAGAGAGAGAATCCCAAGCAGCCTCCATGCTGACAGGCGCCCCAATAGTGCATCTTTATAAATGTTATTAACCATCAGACTAAGATAAAGGAAAAAAACAAGTATAGGGGCTAAGTTTTATATGAGAAGAATAAAGTTATCAATGAGGAAGAGCTTTATGGAACAGTTTCCTGAATTGATTTAGATACAAGGCAGACAGGTGCTAGTGGAGATTCTTTGCTCTTCCTAAACCTTGTTTTCTTAATTCCAAACATCCTTCCCACTGCCCAGCCTGGGGTAGTCTAGCACACAGAGCCCTGCCCTGGTGCCCTGCTGAAGGGCTTGGCTTCTCGGGCCTTCATGACCTACAGGTCAGCCCTGCTCCCCCTCTCACACCTCACCTTAATGTCTAGCAAGCTCCTGTTTGGTCTGTCTAGAACAGAGTCACTAGCCAGTTTGTAAGGTTGCTTCCAGATTCCATTGACGCCTTCTTCATTTCTTCATGTATGGTTTTAGGCTGTCATACTATCTAAATGTGCCTGCCAGCAGCCACCTGGCCTCAGTGGCAGACCAATTCATTCTCTGTGTTTTCAGCTGGTGGGCCTCCTCCACTCGAGAGCTCTTTGGAAGAGCAGAAATGACAGACATCTCCAGAACCCATATGGGTCGCTCCTGACTTGACCCCAAGAGAGAGGGACTGTCTTTCTCTGTTAACCTGGTCCGAATGGGGGTTCTGGCATTTCCAGAGAGAAAAAGGAGCAGACTTATGAAAACTGTAGGAGTCAGAAAGGAATAAAGTGAATTTTTGCAGATGTTCTGTTTCTGTTCTTGCCACTCGGAATCTTCCATGCCCTCAAGACAAGGGACTGAGCAAATTTCTGTAAATAAGACGTTTGTGTCACATGATCACCATTTTTGGTTGCTTAAATTCCCAAGGAGTACCTCTCTTCATTTTTCTTTGAAGATTTACTAATTTTTCTCAAGGTTGAACTCTAATGTATTAAGTGTTTCTGTAATGGCTTAAGATACTGGCTTCCCACCAGCCAGCAAACTGGGGGGGTGGGTCTTGCCTTTTCCTTTTTCTTCTTCTTCTACTTCTTCTTCTTCTTTTTAATGTTTATTTATTTATTTTGAGAAAGAGAGAGAGTGTAAGTAGGGGAGCGGAGAGAGAGAAGAAGACAAAGAATCCCAAGCAGGCTCCTGGCTGTCAGCACAGACCCCGATGTGGGTCTTGAACTCAGGAACTATTTGAGATCGTGACCTATGCTGAAATCAAGAGTCAGATGCATAACCAACTGAGCCGCCCAGGAGCCCTATCCTTTTTTTTTCTTTTTTCCTGTCCACTTCCTTTCTCACCTCTCTGAAGATGCTTTGCCAATATAATCCACATCTCCTTGGACCAGACCCCTTCTGTCTTCTGGATTTGCTATTCCTTGCCTCCTTTTTTATTCCTTGGCTCCCTACACTGTGTTTCTACTTACTCTTTCCAGTTCGTTCCTTTCATCCCTAATTCCCTTTACGATTTCTCCTTGGTTTTCTCGCTTACATCTCTATTGCCCTCTTCCTTTCACCTCCTGCCTTCTCTCCAGTCTCCTCCTCACAGTGTTGAAAGCAGGCACTAATGAAGAAGAAGGACATTAGGTCTCAAGTGACTGAAAAAGCTCACTGTTAAAGGGATGGTCATTTCTCAACCCTGCTTTTTTTTCTAAATTCCAGAGTTCTTCGGTATCCCCGTCAGCCAGTTTCCGAGGTGCTGAGAAGCACAGAAACTCCACTGACTACTCCTCTGATAGCAAAAAGCAGAAAACTGAAGAAAAGGAAATCGCAGCTCGTTACGTAGGTTCATTCGCCTTTGCTCTGGGGGAGGCCACTTAACTCTGCTTTTGATCAGCAGCCGTTTTATCCTTTGACTGTTAGCAACCAGAATTAGAAAACAGGAGGAAAAAATACCCACTAGGAGGAAAAACTAGTGATCGCATGTGTAGCTGGCTCTCAGTCGGCTCGCTGAAGTCCTCTGTGTGTGCACGTCAGTGCACGTGTGTCACGGTGAACAGAGGGCTTTATCTGGTGGCCAAGAGAAGGCGTCTTAGGTGTTCTATGATATCATCTCTGTAGATGTATTTACTTCCCTCTCTGTATTTCAGGGTGGCTGGGTTTTCTGTGGTCATCTAGAAATGTTAAGGAAAAACATAAAGTCATGGAAATCCTGTTAAAATGCCTAAAATGAATTTGTGCTGAGTAATAAAGCAGGTTTTGTTGACTGTCACTTGTAGAGGCACTCAGGTATGTCCCTAGCATGGGTGCAGCTCATTTTCTTTCGGTGACTGGCCCTCCAGGGCACTTAGCGAAGGGCACAAGCCGGATGGGATTGGGGCAGATGCAGGCAATTCCCGCTCAGCTCACTGTGGGACTGCCCCACCAAGACTGCAGGCCTCAAAGAAAAGGCTGAAAGTGTGAATTTTCATGTGACGTCACCCAACTTTATTATTTACGTATTTATTTTAATATAATTTATTGTCAAGTTGACTAGCACAGCATGTACAGTGTGCTCTTGGTTTTGGCGATAGATTCCCGTGATAAATTGCTTACATAAAACACCCAGTGCTCATTCCAACAAGTGCCCTCCTCCATGCCCATCACCCATTTCCCCCCCCCCCCCCCCCCCATCAACCCTCAGATTGTTCTCTGTATTTAAGAGTCTCTTGTGGTTTGCCTTCCTCCCTCTCTGTAACTATTTTTCCTCCTTCCTTCCCCCATGGTCTTCTGTTAAGTTTCCCAAGTTCCATATATGAGTGAAGACGTGTATCTTTCTCTGACTTATTTCACTTAGCATAATAGCCTCCAGTTGCATCCACAGTGTGGAGGTTCCTCAAAAACTTAAAAATAGAACTACCCTACAACCCAGCAATAGCACTACTAGGAATTTATCCAGATCAGAGGAGTGCCGATGCACAGGGGCACGTGTACCGCAATGTTCATAGCACCACTGTCAACAATAGCCAAATTATGGAAAGAGCCCAAATGTCCATCACCTGAGGAATGAATAAAAAAGATGTGGTTTATATATACAACGGAATGCTACTTAGCGATGAGAAAGAATGAAATCCCAATTTTAGAAGAGTAGCTACTTCCTCACAAAACCATTGAAAAAATAAACCGCGCCTAACTAGAGACTGGGTTTAGCCAGCTGTGCTAACTTCTGCTCTGGAGTAACAAGCAGGCTGTAAACTTCAGGGTTTTTTTTTTTTCCTGTGAAGCGGAATCATCGAACTACCTGCCTTCTAACATCACCAAGAGGATTAAAGAACATAGTAGGCCGTTAAGTGTTTAGCACTGTTTGGGCGCAGTTCATTTTTGTGAGATGTGGGGAATCAGTCTGGACCCGGCTAGGGTAAATCTGCCCTTTGTGCGCGTGCACTGGGGAGGGAGATAATGCTTGTCCGTTGTCAATGCAGGACAGCGATGCTGAGAAGAGTGACGACAACTTGGTGGTTGACGTTTCCAATGAGGTACGTTCCGCCTCCTGCTCTCACCTGCCGTCACAGTGACTCATGTCCAGGCAATTACTGTGCAAAGTGGGTGCCTAGTTTTTAAGGGGTCCCATATTTTGTTTACATGAAAAATTTATGTATTACTGGCTTTATATCTTATCCCTTTTTTGGTTGCAATTCTTTTCTGTGAAGTACTGGTGCATTTTACCGTCACCGTGAATGCACACCAGACCTCTGTGGTCTGCCTGCAGGGCTCACGGACAAGCGACTTGAAGATGTGTAGGGGTCTGATTCTTGTTTTCAATAATTAAAATTGACCCTTGGACGGAGCAGGTGGTGGAGGGGGTATTCAGGGGTGCAGCCTCCCACATATTAAAAATCCACATATAACTTTCCTTTTGTTCTTTTTTTTAATTTAAGTATATAGTCTTTCTTTATTTATTTCTATTAGTTTTACGTTTACCACGTAGTGATTCAGCTAGTCTGCACCTTATGCTGCCATATATAACTTTGGTTCCCCCAAAACTTAGCCTAGTTTTGACATGCAGCCTTACTGATAACATAAATAGTTGATTAACACATATTTTGTATGTTATATGTGTTGCATACTGTATTCCTACAATAAAGAAGCTAGAGAAAGAAAATGTTATTAAGAAAATCGTAAGAAAAAATGCATTTATAGTACTGTACTGTATTTATCAAAAAAAGAATCTGCATATAAGTGGACCCGCACAGGTCTACCCCATGTTGTCCAAGGGGTGACTCTACTATAAATATTGTGTTTTCTTTGACCTCAGTACCACATATTTTCTTGAGCAACTTGGTGACTCTCTTTATCATCTATTATAGAACATTTTGCACTGCTCCATGCATGCTCTCTGCTAGAAACATCCACACCCTAGTACTCCTAGCACTCCGGCGTTGTGAATGTGCCACACTGCATTAATGCCCTTGGTGTTCCTTTGTAGGATCCATCTTCCCCTCGAGGGAGCCCAGCACATTCCCCGAGAGAGAACGGTCTGGACAAGACGCGCCTGCTCAAGAAAGACGCCCCCATCAGTCCAGCCTCCATCGCATCCTCCAGCAGCACTCCTTCCTCCAAATCCAAAGAGCTTAGCCTTGTAAGCTGCTCTTCATCCTCTGTGGTTGGCTTTGATTTGTTTGTAAATTTTGTATTTTGTATTTTTCACATCTTTCTATAAGATTTATTTCGATAGACAGATACAGATATGGATATGGATATAGATATAGATATATTCAGTGTTCAAGGTGAATTGACAGGAGTTCTTTTGGAACAGAATGGGTTCACTGACTTACCAGTGATGTGTTTTATGAGTCTTTTTGCAAGAATAGGGGAGGGATATGGGGAAATTGAGTGAACCGTGTCTTAGCCAAGATGAAATACTCTCTGGGGTTACAGAGATGGCTTTGTCACCTGTGGTTTATGGTAAATTTAGTTTTTGGCTTAGATGTGATTTTGTTGCTAGCTTTGTTTGAATTACCGAGCTATATACAACTGCAATAATTTTCTCTTCTTATCTAAGAAGTAATCTGTCATTTACAAAAGTCTACTTTGACTCACACCGCAAATCACAGATGCAAAAATGAAACTCCTTGCAAGTCAGGATAATCTCCCCATACCCCCTTCTTCTGTGGCTGTGTAGTTAATTGCATTTTTGTGTACTATATCTTCCTTTTTTCCCACCAGTTATTTCCTTGCAACATAATATTAAAAAAAAAAAAAAAAAGACAAATTCAGTGTTCATCTAACCTTCTGAGTTCACAGCTGAAGGAAAGAAAACTTCTCAGTTTGTCCGCAGCTGAGGGGCTGTGCTGGGCACAGGGCTACATTAAGTTCTTTTTTTCTGTTGTTTCTTTTGGCCTTTTGGCCTTCTCGTGTCGGTAACTCCTCTGTGCTGAGCTCTGTGACAATGCAGGCTTGGGTCTGTTCTGATGGGACCCGTTAACCAGGAAACCTTGTGACATGACCAGTCCACCAGGAACCCAGCTCAACCAGCAACCAGAACAACCAGCAAGTGGTCGGTCACGGTCAGGACATCATGATTTGTCAGCCTTCGTCTGACTCAGACCAGTTTCCTAGAAATCATCTACTCTACCCTAAATTCAGTTTCAGTTTATATCCTCCTGAACATTGGTTTTGTGACCTCAGGGAACTCTTTTTGTTGGTTGATTTGTTCTTTTTAATTATGCAAATAAAGGCCCAAGCTGAAGAACCTTTTCCATTTTTCTTTTTTTTCTTCTGACTTGCCTTTTTAAACATTTAACATCATTGTTAAAACTGTGCTCTGATTGCCACTATATTCTGTTGCATCTCTTGTTAGAATGAAAAATCTACCACTCCTGTTTCAAAATCCAATACCCCTACTCCACGAACCGACGCACCCACCCCAGGCAGTAACTCCACTCCCGGACTGAGGCCTGTGCCCGGAAAACCACCAGGAGTCGACCCCCTGGGTTAGTAAGAAGAAAAGATTTCTGTGTATTTATGCTTCTTGTTTTTAAGGAAGTTAAGGCAATGTTACGAGTGCAGTACCTTAAGAGTACTAATGACCAGCATTGTAAGGCTGTTAGAAATATTTGATCTTGAACCTTAATGCTGTTAGGCTTTTGAGAATATTACAGTAAGCTCATCTGAACCCTGGCTCCTTTAATGTGTATATTCGCGTCTTCCTAACTTCATTTCCTCTTGGTTTTTCTCTTCCCTCCTTCCATTGTGGTCTGTAGCCTCCAGCCTAAGGACCCCGATGGCAGTCCCTTGTCCATACCCAACCCCGTTTGGGATCGTGCCCCACGCCGGGATGAATGGGGAGCTGACCAGCCCCAGCGCCGCCTACGCTGGGCTGCACAACATTTCTCCGCAGATGAGCGCGGCCGCCGCCGCCGCCGCTGCCGCCGCCGCCTACGGGCGATCACCAGTGGTACGCGTGTGGCCCTTCCAGAACCAGGCTCTTCCACAGCCCACGGGAGTGCCAGACAGATTTGTGAACAGAGTCTATATAAGTGGAGGTATTTGTAGGGGGACCTGTCATATTTGTAAGTTAAACTACATGCAGTTCTGTCATGAGATCCATTTTCTTTTCTAAGGTGAGGAACTGTCTTTGTTATTTTATGTTTGCTTTTCATTTTAAGCCCATAAGAGCAGAGCAAATAATAATGAATGCAGGGAACCCTTTGTTTCCATCCTAAGCTTCAACACTTACACAAATAATTTTTTTATGTACAGTTCACCCCCCTGGTATGTTACCTCTAAAATCATAAGCATCCTCTCTTTCCCCCCATTAGATGCTTCTCTCTGTATATTTCTAAAATCCTATTTTAAAGGCTGTGTTCTCCCAGGATTGAGGGAGGTAGTGAATAGGCCGAGATGAGTTAATGTAACTCTGCTTGTTTTTGTTGTCTTGCTTGGGGAAATCATAGGTTGGATTTGACCCACACCATCACATGCGTGTGCCAGCAATGCCTCCAAACCTGACAGGCATTCCCGGAGGAAAACCGTGAGTACCCTGTGCCCTCATGCCCGCCGGGTGTGCCAGGCCCTGGGCCCCTGCAGGCCCTTCAGACCGAGCGCAGCTAGGCAGTGTGGGGGAGTTCCCGAGGCTCACGCTTTTTCCTTGCGAAGAATTTTCCATTTTCTCTTTGCACAAGGAAAGAAGTAATGAGGTGGGGTTTTGTATTTTCAATTTAAAATCTCGAGCTTCTAATATGGAAATGCAAATTACCGAGGCATCTCCTGCAGTCAGGTCTTCTCTACGTCTGTTACTGAATTCTTTTGTTGCCTTGGGGGGGAAAAAACGTCTTCTGTGCAAACCTGGATGCTCACAATTTGAGCGTGTTGGGAAAAGACGTGCCAAACTTCAAAGGCTGTGCAAAGAAAGAAGTGTGGTCTTATGCTCAGTTGTGTTTATGGAAAAGGTGGCTTGCTCATTTGGCTTCCGGTCCCATGAGCGAGGTGTTTGGAGAGTCTGTATTCATAGCCCCCTTGAGTTATGAAGGCAAAATGCACACATCGGTTTTCCCAGCCTCTTGTACATTCCAGTCTCTCGCCTTATCTCATTCCGCGTCCTTCATTTCAGTCCAGCGTACCTTATTATTATTGCCTGTGCACGGTTCTCTGCTCTCTGGCTTCCTCTTCCCAGATACGAAGACTTTACTGTAAAATAACATAGGCTCTTCCCCTAAAATCACAGCCTGCTTCCTCCGTCTTCCCTTTGGGAAGCCTCCCTGCACACCTTGCGGCCGTATTAGTCACGTGTGTATATTTATTCCCGTGGCCTTTTCCGCTGGCCTCCTCTCTGGCCCTATACATGCCGTACACGAGCTGCTTCCCCAGGCTGGTGCTTTCTCACCGCCCTCTCCTGTCCACACTTGACCCTCAGTAGCAGACAAGTCGCTTCTCCCAGAGGCCTCCCAGGCGGCTTGCCTGCCGCAGGGCATTTGTTCTTCCTGGAAGGCCTGCAGTACCTTTTCTGGGGCTTATGGTCTCAACCTAAGTGTCTGCTAAAATGTCACTTACTAGAGCATTCTGCCCTGACAGCCCTATCTAAAACAGCATCCTTCTCTCCCTTACTCTCCCCATCGCTGTTCTTTTCAATCGCTTGTCTTTTTTATGCTTGTCTATAGGCATTATCTGCCTCTCCCTGCTTGAATGAAAGTTCTGTGAGAGCAGAACAGAACGCTTTGCTATTCAGTTATGGAAGTAACTCCAGTGCCTAGAATGGTTCCTGGTTCATAGTCGGTGCTCAACAGTATATACTTTTTAAATGAATGAATGAAGTGGGGGTGCGGTGAAGGAGAAAGATTGGGGGGGAGCCCAAGTGAGCCAGCCAGTCTGTTTCTTCTCTGATCTCCCATTGCTTCTTTATTCACTCGTGTACACTCAGTCACTCAGTCATCACCATGTTGTTTCCTGCGTGTAGCTTACGTCTGTCTAGATCTATGCTAAACTTCCCTGTTGCATCAGACACAAAGCTGGCTCCATAGCCAAGTTGCTCCGTAAATATTTGACTGATTAATAAAGGAGGCAAAGCAAATTAGACTTTGAGTTCCCTGAGAATCGAAGGTATAAATACCCATTACCATAAAATTCCATGTGCCTGCGTGTGTTCTGCAAATAGCTGTTGACTGACTTACAAGTCTTGTTGACTGAGGACTCTGATGTATTTGAAGGTGAAAGTTTGGTCTATTTCAAGCAATGACTAAATAACAAGGTCATAGGATTAATCAAATAACTCCATTGCCTAAGAGTTCCAAATGAACCCATGGAGAGGGAGAGGTTTTTTTTAGGGAAAGAGTGTGATCCCACGTTCAAGTACCACATAGCCACCACTTAGCCAACTAGCTATTACACCAAGCCGGAGTATAACCATGAGAACCGAAGACCTGGTGCTTCTCATCTCAGCTGCTGCCCAGGGGCGAGGGGGACGGAGGTGTGGCAAGTGTATAGAAAGAAGAATGACCGTCCTGGTGTAGGTTTGGGCCATTGGAACGACTGTCGAATTAGAGCCAGTGATTCAGGAGGCACTACTGAGCCTTGAGCTGGGCTCCTTTCCTTCCTCTCGTCTTGATTCTTAGCATTATACACTTGTTGGGGTCCTTTGGGGAAGATTGATGGGATTGAGGATGGCTGCGAATTTTTCTTCTTGGGGGTGATAGAGCCACATCTATCTAATGCAATGGGTAAATGAAATTAGGAATCCCAAAGAGACCAAGGTGTGGTCAACAGAGTGAATTCTGGAGTGTGACAGATCAAAATTCGAAATCTTAACTCTGCCAGTGGACAACCTTAGGGCAGTTTCTTAATGTCGTGAGCTACAGTTGGCTCATTTGTAAACCAGGGACGGCGCCTCCCTGACAGTGCGTAAGCGTGGAGTAAGGTGTTACATGTTTAGTACCATGTTTGGTATCGGGCGGCTACTCAGTCAGCCATAGCATTTCCTGGTTGGTTTTGCCCCAGGGTATTAGCGGTTTGTCAGCGGCTTGTGCAGTAGGACATATTATCGTGGGCAGCAATGGCCCAAGAAGATTAGACTGAGTAAATGAGACTCCACATCCGTCAGCTGGTGCATCTTCATACAAGAGGGAGTCATGATCTGTAAATTCACAGTCAGTTATACATATAGAGATCATATATTTTTGTTGCAGATTTTTACAGAAGAAACAATTATAACAATTAGGTGGCTGTTCAGATCTTAAGATACAGAATTGTGAAGTATTGTCTTGTGCTTGTTTTTCAACAGAAGCAACTGTATTTTTGTGGGAGAACATAAAACATAATAAGTCACCTAAAGGCTTTTTCCCTACCACACACACAGCGTACATTGCCTTTCTCCAGAAAGACTTAAACGTTGTCTATCCTAATTTTACAGAATGAGTTGCTAGATATTATCAAAAGCTATCATTAAATACATGTTCCAGACTAAGAATAAAGTAGCTCTTCTTTAATAATTCCCATTGGGTTTTCTTGTCTGTTCCAGTGAACTCGCAAGAGTTCCACTCCATATGTAATTGGAATGACAACATAGTTTAATTTCAATAGAAGCCCAAAATGGACTTTGCCCCTCACCTGCTACTTGATTGAGAGACATCTGTAAATAGTATAAACTATTCAATCAAAACTATAGCACTAATTCTATCATGAGGTATGGCCTGTGAATGTAGCCACGACAGAAGATCTCAGGTTTATGGGCTTTAGGTTGCTCACAATTCACAGATTTTTCCCTGTTGTTGTATTTATTCGGTTTTATAAAAGCAGGATTTTTCACAGGAATAGTGCTTGACACACAGTAAGCCTCCAACAAGTACTTGTTGGTTGGCTAACCTACTAGTGCGTTCATATGCTACTTAGAACCTGATTTTCTGTCGTACTTCATAAGGCGCAGTGGCCAGACCTTTTATTGTGAATTCAAGGCCTAGTCTTGTCTTGTGAGACCGCGAAAACTTGAAGTGTTGCAAAGTGTGAGAAAGTAAGTGCGCCATTTTAGAGAGGTTCAACCAGGTGGAGATAGGAAGGCCAAGGGCCTTCTTTAAATATGCTGCCTTTTCCTAGAAAGATGGTGATTCAGATTAAATAGCATCTTCAACATGCAAGTTTTAAAAAGAGCCCTTTGCAGAGGCCTTGATTGTTTGAAGTATGTAGTTCTGTCAGAAAGTCCCAGCGGCTTCCGTTCTCTTACCACCGTCTTCTTTAGAGAGCCATTTTTAGCTCTCCGTGCTTTCGCCTGCTGTGCACACACGTGCATATGCGTGTGTGCATGGTTTGGAAGAGCGCGGGTCACTATATTCTCTGCTTCCCTGTGCCCTCTTCCTCCGGTTTTACTTAATGGCTGGACATCCAGGCCTCTTGAGTGTGTTACTCGCACTTCAAATTCATCGTATCACGATGCTTCCCCAGACTGGGTAGGGTCTTCCTCCCAAGTTGCCCATCAGGACTACTGGCATTCTGGTTCTTGTTTCCGAAGCTCAGAAACTCAGTTATTGGCTCCTCCCTCACATGTCATTCATTATGTCGTACAGAATTCTATATCCACTATTCCTTTTAGTGTGGCTCTCGTAGCCTAGCCTAGTTCAGGTCTCCCACTGGCATCTAGATTATTGGAATAATTGTCTCTTGCTCCTTCTACCCATGTATTCCTTGCTATCAAATTTATTCTGTCAGTTACCCCAGTGATGTCCTCCCTGCTCTCACTCCAAAATCCCTGTGGTGAGGGGCACCTGGGTCACTCCGTTGGTTAAGTGTCCAACTCTTGACTTTGGCTCAGGTCATGATCTCATGGTGGTTGAGATCAAGCCCTGTGTTGGGCTCAAAGAGTGGAGCAGGGAGCCTGCTTGGCATTCTCTCTCTCTCTCTCTCTCTCTCTCTCTCTCTCTCTCTCTCTCTCTGTCTCAAAATAAATAAACTTAAAAACAACAACAACGAAGAACCTCTTTAATGAACTCTGTTTGTCGAGTTGTCGGGCTGGCATTCTAGGCCCTCTCCTTTATAGCATAGGTGTTGATATGGTGAGTCTCTCTCTATAGATCCGTATCAATATATACATGCATGTCCACCTGACACGTGTGACCAGACTGTACTCAGGCCGACTCCCCCAGCCACTCATCTGTAGAATCATTATTGAATAAATGAGTCCTTGGATTAAAATCAGTCCAGGAATTTCCATCATTGTACTTTGTCTCTTTAGAGCCCTTGCACTCTGCTATTTCCACCTCCTGAAATTGTTTTTCTGTCTTCTTCCCTCTTCGGTGAGATCCTTCCATTCCTCAAAACCCATCTCTACTACCACGTCACTATTGAAACGTAAGCTTTGTCTTCCCTTTTTGAACCACCACAGAACTTCATACTTCTTACCTTCCACCTGGTATTGTGGTCACTTCTTTGCTTTTCTCCTCCTACTTCCTAGATTAGAAGCCACCAGTGGGCAAGACCAGTGCCTTCCCAGATTTTGTATTCTCACCACGATGTCTGTATCCAAGCATGTGGCTGAATGGTCCATATTGATGGATTTAGTGAGATAGAGAAAGAATAGTTCTTCAAGCCTGGGTTTCTCTGATTTTTAGAAAGGTTGGCTTTCATTTCACATTTCAGTACACTTTGCCAGCTACACATCCAAGAGTTTGCTGAAATCTGATAAGTGTGTATTAGAGTTTTATTGTTTCCAGCCTTGAGTATCTTACATGTGCTAACAGCAAACAGGAGCACATTATATCCTTAATGCAAGTGGGCTCGTGAGATTCTTGTTAAAGGGGTTCCTGGAACATAGTAGGTGCTCACAGAGTGGTCATGGTTGAGTTGAAGAATATCAGAAAACCTCACAAGAAATTGTGTGCCTAGTTTCTTAACTATTTTGATTGTCAAAGCTCTTTAAAAACCATTCAGTGATACTAGGGAGGAGAGAAGGGATAGCTTTTCAAGTAAAGTATCATTAAGAATGTATAACACCATCTAAATAAACTTGGAATAACCTTCCTCTCCCTTCCTTTAAGATGTAGTCTTAATGACCTCTTTAACTGCTAAATCAATTAGCCTTTTTCTCCTCCGTCATCCCTCGGAAACTCAGCCTTGCTCTGCAAGCGTTGCTGCCTTTCCCTCCTCGCCTGATGGACAGCCAGCTCTCCCACGGGGACCCTTCCACCTGCTGCTCTCTGAGCGGGGGCCTCATATTGTTTCTTCTGTTTCATATCCCAGGATCCTCAGGGCCAGTGGTGGGATGATCAGGCTGTGTCATCACCCCATACCCCCTGCAGTCTGTTCTAGAACCAAACTCCTGTACCTTTTTGGGAAAACCCTGACCCTTTCAGGTTTGTGCCATTGGATCGTACCTGTTCTTCCACCTTGTTGGGGCACTTCCCCAATTTATTACAGACCTGATACTTGGCTTAGGATCTTCCTCCCCTCAGAACCTGCCATTATCCCAGGTGACTCTGCTGTTCACAAGGTCAGCCCTCAGTAACTTGTCTTGCAGCTTGGACCATGTCCCCCTTTGAGTTCAATTACTTACTTTCAGAATCACAAGGAAGGTCTTGTCCCCGCCCCTCCCGTGTCACCTCCAGAGTCGCAGTGTCCCATCCAGCACACCCTTCTCGACCTCCACGCAGCCAGAGTGATCTTTTGGGTGTCTCACTGTTTCCCTAGTCACTGTGCAGTCACCCTAGCCACTGGCTTCTCCCCTAGATCACTGCACAGACCTCCTGTCTGGTTTCCCTTTCTCCATTGCGCCCCCTACAATCTGCTCCTCACCCAACAGCCAGCATGGCCCTTGAAAGTATTAACTGAATCCGGTCACTCCCTGCCTCAGAGTCTCCTGTGACTTCCCCTTCTCCCGGAATCACACCCACACTCCTCATACAGCCTGCCAGGCCCTGTTTAACGCTGCCCTCCGTTTGCAGCCCGCTCCTCTCCACCGAGCATTCCCATTTGGCCGTGCCTTGTTCAGGCCTTGCTCCTCTTCCTGGCATTCTCCCCCTCCAGGTGCATGGGGCCTGTGTCCTTCGTTCATGTCTGTGCTCATACGTGGCCCCCCCCGCAGTTCGTAGGAGTCTGAAGTTACTTATTTATCTGCTTATATATGATGTCTGTTTCCCCTTCTAGATGTGGGCCTGGAGGATAGGGACTTTGTCTACTCTGTTCCCCTCCGATTCCCCAGCCCCTGATCATACCTGGTTCATACTAGGCATTTAGTTAGTAGTTCCCGAGTGGATAAGAAGCATCCGTCTCACTCCGCCTTCATGTCTGTCACGTACCTCCTCGCGTCATTGTCTTTACACTGTTTTCCTCACCCTGTCGGATCCTCACCGTACCGTGCGCTTCCTCTGTTCATAGCATTGACCACCTAACATTTTAATATTCATGTGAATATCTTATTAATGAATCTGTCCCCCTGCTGTCTTCCCCCCCCCCCCCCCCCAGCTGTAATCTCCAGAGAACCGAGGATATGGCTTTTTTTCTTTCTGTTGTAACCCCAGTCCTGCCAGCATGGCACTTGGTACGCTGGGGCACCCAAGAAGTACAAGTTGAGGGGCCCCTGGGTGGCTTGGTCCGGTAAGCATCCAGCTCTTGATCTCGGCTCAGGTCATAATCTTGTGGTTTGTGAGTTCAAGCCCCACATCCGGCTCCACACTGGTGGTACAGCGCCTACATGGGATTCTGTCTCTCCCTCTCTCTTTCTCTCTCTGCCCCTCTCCTGCTTGCTCTCACTCACTCTCAAGATAAATTTAAAAAGTCCATGTTGAATGATTGAATCTCTTAGTAAGTGTCATGTGCTTGACCTCTCCTCCCCCTGCCTCAATCGTCTCTCTCAGTCACCCACGTCTGACTGCCCTTGTTGGGCAGGGCTCCGTAGACGTGAGCATTCCCTTAAATCCTACGTGTGCTCTGTTCACTGCGTAACCTGCTGCAGGATTATGTTTCTGCTCCCTTAGCCTCAACTTCACTTTTACTTGATAAGCACATAACCAGGGCGCTGGGCTCAGTCAGTTAAGCGTCCAACTTCAGCTCAGGTCGTGATCTCGCGGTTCATGGGTTCAAGCCCCACATCGTGCTCTGTGCTATCAGCTCAGGGCCTGGAACCTGCTTCGGATCTTGTGTCTCCCTCCCTCTCTCTCTCTGCCCCTCCCCAGCTTGCACTGTCTCTCAATACATTGTCCTTCTACCCTCTCTCCTGAACCACGTTGCTCAACTTTGTTCTGACCTGTTCGGTTTCCTGAGTGTGCTCACATTGAAGAACACCAAGCTGCTTTCCTCCTGCACGTGTACTTCTGGTCACGCTTCCCTCACACTTGACTCATGTATCGTGGGCTACCGATCTGGGTTCCAAGCTTTAGAGCCCTCCTCGGCACGTCTCTCCCTCAGGTCGCACATCCGGTGCGTCTCCGAGGTCCTTTTGATTTGACCGAGGCAGTGTCTTCTATCTCTTGTCTTCCTGGTTTCCTGCCTCCTTTCCCTCAGCTTTCTGACCTGCTACTTCTCTTCTACAACCCAGTCCTGTGCCCTTCTCTGTTGTTCACAGAAAAAGAAAAAGCCCTCTACTCCCTGGCACCCCATCTTCCATGGCCACATGTTTCCATGGTCCTTTCTGAGGACATTCAGGACATGCATGTCCTCAGTAATGGGCTGAATTTTGATGCATGGTTGCATTAAGGAACCATAACCTGTCTTGATTCTAAAACTTGTCTGATCAGTGCAAGCTCCAGTCTTCTCTGTGCCCACAGGCGCTTTCCCTTGGTGTGCCTTTCGTAAACTTCTCTTGGTGTGCCTTTGGTAAACTTCTTCCTACAAACAGAGCACATCCCAAAGCTTCATGCCAAAGCAGAATGAAACCGTTTCCAAAATGGGCTGTTGCCTGGGGTGGAAGACAGGCCCAGCTCTCTCCCCTGACCCCCTGCCTCACGGGAGCCTCATTGATGGGCCCTTCTTGACCTCTGCGCCCTAAGAACAAGGGTCTGCTGAGGGACATGTTCTAAGTTAAGTTGCAGTTTAGAACTGAATGCTTTGCTGTGTGGAGCTTTTCCTGAAAATGGACTAGAGATGGAGCTGCCAATAGGTGCTCACAGGTGGGGCTCTGCGGTGGTCACACAGGGTGCCTCTTCAGGTTCCAGTTTCATTGGGAATTACTTGAACTAGTGAAGGTCAAGTCTGTGGTGTGGGTTTGGGCACCTCTGTCATTTCACCATGCAGGCCTAGACACTCTTACCTCCTTAAAGCTTGATAATTTCGGCTTATTGATGCCCATTAGTAAACCACTTGATTGAATTGAGAGCAGAAAGCAGTGCAGGCTTGCTGAGTGCCCTGAAGCAGTGGTATTAGACGGCGGTCTTGTTTAATTCTGTGTGAAGTGTGAGTAGCATGCTCCCCCTTCTGAAGGTTAGCTTCAGAGAGGCTACGTGACTACTTAGGTCACACAGCAGCTAATAAAGAGTCAGCCTGAGATTCGATCCTAGATCTAGCTCTGTGACTCTGAAACTTACGTTCTTTCTACTGTCCTAGGTAAATCTGATCAATTTGCAAACCACAAGTAGCATTAAAAATGTTTTAGTTTTCATCACGATATACCGGTCAGTTAAGGAACAGTTTTTACATTGTCTGCTTCCTGTTTTCTCTCCTACTCGCTGCTGTAGAGCATACTCCTTCCACGTCACCGCGGACGGTCAGATGCAGCCCGTCCCCTTCCCCCCCGACGCCCTCATCGGACCCGGCATCCCCCGCCACGCGCGCCAGATCAACACCCTGAACCACGGGGAGGTGGTGTGCGCGGTGACCATCAGCAACCCCACACGACACGTGTACACGGGCGGGAAGGGCTGCGTCAAGGTCTGGGACATCAGCCACCCCGGCAACAAGAGCCCCGTCTCTCAGCTCGACTGTCTGGTGAGTGAGGTTCATGCACAACTAGGACGGGCCGGTGAGACTGAAAGGCGTCCTTGATCAGGTCTTGCCTCCTGTCAGTGCTGCTTGATCAGCCCCTGCGGCCCGTCAGCCCATACTGCAGGCCGGAAAGGAGGGGGCTGCGGGTCTCTGACCCCTGGCCCTCTGGCGGCGGCGGCAGGAGGACCTCTCACTGGCCAGGTCCCCAGACGTGGCCCCCCAGGATTGTGAGGGCCCCTGCATTGTATGCATGTGTATGTGCGTGCAGATGACTCGGGCGGCTGGGTGATTTGGTGGTGGTGGGAGTTGGGTCTAGATCTTTGCATTTTCATGCTAATTAAGATTAAATATCTCAGCACTAAATTTGTAGATCAAGTTTAAGTACTTCCCTAATTTCATGTAATTTTCTAGCATTAATCCACTTTATCATTGTCATAAGTAAAAATGGCTCATTAAAACCAGGAGGGAACACAATACTTTTATGGATTTCTGCTCTCATGTTAATGCTGTTTTCCTTTCCTCATGAGTGATCTCTTGATGGTTTTTGTCTCTGCAGAACAGGGATAACTACATCCGTTCCTGCCGATTGCTCCCTGATGGGCGCACCCTCATCGTGGGGGGGGAGGCCAGCACTCTGTCCATCTGGGACCTGGCGGCTCCGACCCCGCGCATCAAGGCGGAGCTGACGTCCTCGGCCCCTGCGTGCTACGCCCTGGCCATCAGCCCCGACTCCAAGGTCTGCTTCTCGTGCTGCAGTGACGGCAACATCGCGGTCTGGGACCTGCACAACCAGACGCTGGTGAGGTGGGTCGGCAGGGTCCCTTCCCAGGGCGCAGGGGAGCCGATTTGACCATCTGCCCAAGAGCTGCGTGTGTCTAGAGAGATGAAATAACAATTCCCGTACTAAAGAATGTTAGGAACAGGCCTCTTTCAAGATGCTAGGAAGAAATTATTAACGTAGACTCTTATTTTTCTAGTTTTGATCTTATCAAATGAGGGCTTGTTTTCTTTTTTTGCTTTTTTTGGACGTTATCCCAAGCATCACCAAGTTAAGTTTTTAAAAAATGAGGTCATTTTTACATAATTAGTGTACATAATGTTCCCATGACCTCATGAGCTCGTTAGACGCCTGTAATTTGCCATCTGTGCTCACGAAGCAGCTGTTACTGTGGATGGACTCTCCCTGAGAAGGTTCACAGCACGTGGCCTGTCCTTTGGGTCACGTGTGGCCACACATTCACTCGTTCCACAGACAGTCACTGAACACCTACCATGGGCGCAGGCTCTGTGCTGCTTGCTCTGAAATGGTCTAGATTGTCTGTAGTCCCACCTTTAAGGATAGATAGAGGCACTGCCACGTCTGTTAAAGAAGAGAAATTGTATAGGATCGGTGTTGATAGGTAAGGCCCTGAAACGAGTCTCCGGACGGATGTCAGCACCCAGGAGAGCGGGAAGCAAGAGGTGCGATCCGCAGGAGGGTGTGAGAGGACCGTGATCAAGCCTAGCTGTAAGTCAGGGGAGTGCGTCAGGAGAGAGGCCTCCACTGGCTGTCAGGTATTTGGCAGGACTGAGCTCTATGCGTGAGTCCAAAAACAAAGTAGTTGTCATTTGGTTCATCTTAGGTAAGCCTTTTAACAAGAAATGGCTTCTTTTTTAAAATTTCTTTTTTTTATTTTTATTTATTATTAAGACAGAGAGAAACAGCATGAGTGGGGGAAGGGCAGAGAGAGAGGGAGACACAGAATTCGAGGCAGGCTCCAGGCTCTGAGCTGTCAGCACAGAGCCCGACGCAGGGCTCAAACCCATAAACCATGAGATCATGACCTGAGCCGAAGTCGGACGCATAACCGACTGAGCCACCCAGGCGCTCCAACAAGAAATTGCTTCTAATCTCCCCCTCCCCCAGTGTCTTTTGTATATTCTACCAGCTCCTGTGGCAGCTGAGCCACACTGTGTTTCTTTCCAGGTGCCTTACCTGAGAGCATGGCCATTTTGTCTTACACAGCCTTCTACAGTTGCATTGTGCGCACTGGCAGAATTTACTGCTCCCGTGCCCGTCCTCATAGCTTTTGTAGAAGGGAAGATATTCCTGACATCTTCTTAAATTCTTTCCCTCATATCACATGCATTCATGATGCAATAGGTCCTAAATGTATTTTTGGTTAGTGCATATACATGTATACATGTAGCTGTTTTGTTTGCTTCCGTTGAAGATTTTTTTCGCATTGGTTATACTAATCCTTTTTTGCTATGAAGAGTGCTTCCTAAGTGTTCAGAAATGAAAAGTGCAGGAAATACATCTTAACTAAACTTGAGTTTTTCTCAATATATGCTTTATTCTTACTTTGGATGATTAAAAAATACAGCAAACCCAAATGAAATCTACAAATAAGACTGGCAACGACACTGATCCCTGAGGAATTCTAAATTTTTTTATTGAAGTATAATTAACATTTAGTGTTACATTAGTTTCAACATGCAAAGTAATGATTCTGTGTTACTTAGTGCTTATCACGGAAGTGTACTCTTACTCCTCTTTGTCTATTTCTCTCTTCCCTCACCCGCCTCCCCTCTGGCAACCACCAGTTTGTTGTCTAAGAGTCTGGGTTTTTGTTCGTTTTTTTCTTCATTTATTCATTTGTTTCTTAAATTCTGCATATGAGTGAAATCATATGGTGATCTGCCTTTGACTTACTTCACTTAGCATTATACTCTAGCTCCATCCATGTTGCTGCACATGGCAAAGACTTTTTTATGGCTGAGTTAATATTCCTCTGTGTGTGTGTGTGTGTGTATCCCACATCTGTGTCCATTTATCAGTGGACACTTGGGCAGCTTCCATATCTTGGCTATTATAAGTAATGCTGCATTCAACATAATGGTGCATACATCTTTTGAATTAGGGTTTCCTTGGGTGAATTCTAGTAGTGGAGGTACTGGATCGTATGCTAATTGTACTTCTGATTTTTGGAGGAAGCTCTATACTCAGTGGCTGCACTGATGAACTGTGACTTGAGTTCAGCTAAAAACTAACTTTTCAAGGGTTTTCACTCCATTTTGACATTTTCAGGCAATTCCAGGGCCACACAGATGGGGCCAGCTGTATTGACATTTCTAATGATGGCACCAAGCTCTGGACAGGCGGCCTGGACAACACGGTCAGGTCCTGGGACCTGCGCGAAGGGCGGCAGCTGCAGCAGCACGACTTCACCTCACAGGTCTGGTCTTGTGCCCGCGGCATTTTGGACGACACGGTCTTGTGAAGTAATGACATGCTTAAGGTTTAAGTCATTTACCAGGTGATGAAGTCACTTTTGAGTTTAGGTTAGATAACTGAAAATTTCATTATTTTCGGTCAAAAGACAATAGTTTACGTTTTATTAAAGGATTAATATATTGGATTTTACGTAAATGGCCACTAAGTTCTGTTGTGGAAATGTATTGTGTTCCCTTTGGATTTGGCTGTGATTTGTTCCCATATAGATCTTTGTCTTGACTTCTTTCATACTGACGTAGTGTCCCCGGAAGAAACAGGACCTCCTGCTTAAAGGAAGTGTGTCTTCCATAGTCACCATCTTTGTCACCTGTTTTAATTCTAGATCTTTTCTCTGGGCTACTGCCCAACTGGAGAGTGGCTCGCGGTGGGGATGGAGAACAGTAACGTGGAGGTGCTGCACGTCACCAAGCCAGACAAGTACCAGCTGCACCTCCACGAGAGCTGCGTGCTGTCGCTCAAGTTTGCCCATTGCGGTGAGTCGTCCCCTCCTGCCCACTCCGTCCGCCAGAGTCCCTCCTCCTGCTGGCCTGCTGGGCGTTAGCTCCGCCCCTCTAGTTTATTAATGTAAATTACACTACTTCCTTCACATATGCATGCTGTCTCTAATGCCGTGTCCTAAGCCACTTTACCCTCCTTGTAAGTATAAATGACTCGCTAAATTTAGGAGAGTGAGCTTTATCTTTCCTGTGGAAAGAAACTTTTGTTGCAAATGAGATGGGTTTTCTGTGAATAGCTGGGTGCTCCTGTAAAGCACATCTCCGTATCTAGTAAAGTCACCCGAACAAAACCCCTCTTTCTGTAGGCAAATGGTTTGTAAGCACTGGAAAGGACAACCTTCTGAATGCCTGGAGAACACCTTATGGAGCCAGTATATTCCAGGTAACGTGAACTTGTTTGGCTTCTGCTTCCTGTGTGCTCGCTGCGTGGCGAGGGTTTACCCAGGCTCCCTCGGTGCGTGCTGTCCACTTAATAAGGCTCCTGAGTGTCCTAGGAAGTAGGTGCTGGTCATGTCTCTGCAGCCAGGAACACTCCGCCTGAGGGAGGCTGGTGGCCTAGCCCCAAGCCGTGGAGGGTCGGGGTGGTGTCCAGTTCTCCGTGAGCCCAGAGCCGAGTCTCTGCGCCTGATGCACTGACTCTTCATGCCTCCCTCAGTCCTGTTTCTACGTTAGAGTAGAGGTTTTACGTCGTCTGTGATTTTCCTGTGTGGGCTACGTCTTTAAAATGCTTACGTTTAAAAAGTTTGAGCATGCTGCTTAAATACTTTTATTAGTATTGTTATTTCTTGGATTTTTTTTCCCAAAGAAGAGTGTTACAGAAAAGTTTAGTAAATCTTGATTACTTTCATAAATGTGAATTCATGTTGACTCACTGGTACTCTGTGTAGAGTGTGAAATTACTTATAGAAGGACCAAACGGTAGACCTGGTTATGTGTGGGCGCCCAGTCTCGCTGCTCTCTGGCCGTTACGTGTGGAGTTCACAGACAAGTTAAAGAAGCCCCCTTTCTTTAATCTGTACTTAGGATAGGTTTTTGGTTTTTAGGAATAAAAACAGATTTGTAGTTTTCTTGAATGAGTAGTATTAAGTCACCATAGAGTAGGTCAGTGCAGTTGAATCCAAAAACATGTATATCAAGTGGAAATACTGTCCAAGACAAGAAATAGGACAAAAATAGTTACTTCTTGCTGCCGTGAAGTTTGTAGTTTCATAGAATATATTTTTTGTATTATGGGTTACAACCTTTCTGATGGTCCCAACCAGGACTTAATTATTTGTATGTGTATATGTGTATGTGGGTATGGGTGTATATATATATGTATGTGTGTGTCTATAAATTCTTAGAGTGGATCTTTTATAGTAAGTGTGTGACTATCTTATGTGTAACTAGGTTGTGAAGTAAAACGGATTTATTACAGATTACAGTCAAAAGTTTGAGAAGCACTGGTAGTGGGTTAGCATCTGAATGTCAGATATATGTGTGTGTGTGTGTGTGTGTGTGTGTGTGTGTGTGTGTGTGTGTGTGTGTTCAAAATTCTGGTTAAAAGTCCCGTGAGGTTTAGGGGCGCCTGGCTGGCTCAGTCGGTTAAATGTCTGACTTGATTTCAGCTCAGGTCATGATCTCACAGTCTGTGAGATTGGCCCCCCCCCCCCCCCCACCGTCGGGCTCCACACTGACAGCTTGGAGCCTGCTTGGGATTCTCTCTCTCCACCCCTTCTCTCTCTGCCCCTCTCTTCCTCCCTTGCATGCCCCCTCTCTCTAAATAAATAAACTTTAAAAATATACAATCTTGGGGGGGTTTGTTTGTTTGTTGAGCACAGTTCCGTTAAAACTTGACATTGAAGCCCTTGAAGGTAGTGTGGTTGAACACGGCATTCAGAGCGCTTAAGTATGGCCATTTCTAACTGGTGAGCTCCTCCCCACTTGGAGGTTTGTGTTCTTTTTTTACACAGGAGAAAACTAGACTTTCTGTTAGAAATATTTTTACATTCTGGATTTCAAAAGATGTAGTGTCTTTGATGCCCTTTTCCACTTGACCTCTGAGGCCACCCTCTGAGGTGACAGGCAGGTAAGATGTCTTTACCGGTTTGTCAGGGAAGGAGGCCCAGACAGGTCGAGTGACTTGTCCAGTGTTCCACAGCTCGACCTGAGCCCAAGCCACCTGAGGTTGGGGCCTTTTCCGCTCTGTACTGTATGGAGAACAGGATCGGGACCTGGGTGTTGCTTCTTCAGCCCAGCTGCTCGTACCCCGGCCGGCCCACTGCCTTGCGTCCCCAGGGCTGGAGCCTGTGACTCGCGCGGTGTGGCGTCCCAAGAAGCGCCCCTGGCCCGCCATTTAAGGAGGTGCCAGGCCTGTCTTCCCTGCCTTGGCGCTCCCGTCGGGATCCTGGGACGTGTGAGGCTCTTCGCTGCGTGTTTTCTAGTCCTGCCTCATGGGTGTGTCCTTCAGTGCCTAACCTCTGTGTTTGTTTCCTTCCCAGTCCAAAGAATCCTCATCGGTGCTTAGCTGTGACATCTCTGTGGATGACAAATACATTGTCACTGGCTCTGGGGACAAGAAGGCCACGGTTTATGAAGTTATTTATTAAGGACAAATCTTCATGTGAACTGGACCCCTCTCCCTGTAGCACTTTGTTCTGTCCTCCTCCTCCCCGCACCTGACGCCAAGGACTCCACACGCTCGCCGTAGCCGTGGGGTTTCACCTGTCCTCACCCCCACCTCCTCCTTGCTGTGGAATTGTGAATACTCATTAAGAACCTGTGATACCAAATCTTCAGCTCTCGACTCGGAAGAACATGGAGTAACCATACTTAACCGTGACGGAATCTTGAATTATGTATTATATCTGTAATATATTTATTTTGTTTAAAGAAGGCTTTCTAACTTTGACTGAATAAAGCTGTCTGCTCCTGCATTGATAATGAAGATGCATTGTATTTGATACCCCTTCCCCCCTTTTTTTGGCAAAGGAGGGGAAAGGAAGGTTTAAAATAACTGATTAAAAACGTCACTAAATGTAGAGTAAGGACTGTATAGAGATGTGAAATGTATAATTACATATGGAAGCAATATGTTGCTGTGTTGTTAGGATTTTGTTTTTGTTTTCTACTTAGTTTAAATGTTCGGAAATTTAAACAATTAGAACACGACAGGCCACGTCGCGTTCATTTGAGTCTATTTGGACAACTTTAACCAATATATCTATAGCTTTAGATTCTATTTGATAAAAGTAATTGGACTTTTTCCTTTTTCCTTTTCGACTTGTTGACAAGTGTCTTTGTAATAAGTTTTTAATTCCTTTTTTTATTGTATTATAGACAGATGAACAAATTAAATCTGGCCTAAAGAGCGACCTTAACCCCTTCCGGATATTTTTGCCACGTTTCTTTGCAAAGGGAGCGGTATACCTTTGGGCAGTTTTGTCATCAGCGAGAAATTGTGGGCTAATTTTTGGCATGTTCTTTGGGAACCGCACAGACTCACGGGAGGACTCCTCCTGCTGTGCAAGGCGAGTCTTTTACGAAACAAGGACAGCAGAGGAGATTTGCAAGGACCCCCTCCGGAAACTAGAAAGAATGGACTCTCACCTGGGAGGAGGACTTGCTCTCTTTTCCTCCCGTTCTTTCCCTGTCTTGGTTGGATGTCCCCGAAATGGACGCAGGCTGTGCCACTGTGCCAGAAACATTGTGTTCTCTTTTCTGTTGTTGTTGTTGCTGTTCAACTATGACATGTGACTCCTTTTTTTTTTATTATTATTATTTTTTGTTTGAATGCTTTAAAAATCTTTTAAGTCTGTGGATCTGCTGATGTACAGTGCCTTCGCTGCTATGGATCAAAATCAAGAGAACTGTGTAGATAAACTTTATTGTACAAGTAGAAAAATTACTTAATTTCATACTAGAAATGGATGGATGCTGCAAGTTGAAATGGACTGTCCATTGACGTTCCTAATGTGGTAGCAGAAAAAAAATGGTGTCCCAAGTGCTTAGTGTTTGATGTCATTAACAGTTTCGTAAAACTCTACAGTGTAGAAAGATTTTGATACTAAACTGTGCATTGTACATAGTTCTGATGCATCGTATTGACCACCAGTACTTCTATAACGGTAGATTGTTTGTGCATTCAGACTTTTAAGCATTAAACATAAAATAACTTCTAGTACGCCTATTTCTATTCTTTATTCTGCTGGCTTTGGTTTATTTTTTTGTCTGTGGCTTTGCCACTCCTGTGAGCTAAAAATTACTAGTGTTAGTCAAGGGACACAGGCGTCACGTGGCCCTTATCGTTACTGCCATTTTAGTTTTGTGTTAATTTTCACTTGCCAAGAACTAGAAGGGAGAGTGGATGGACATTCTCCAGGACGTGTTGCTACCAAACATGTATCAAGTTGCCTCCTTGGTTTATACAAATACAGTCTCTAGACACATTGTCAATGTTACTCAGATGCTTTTGAGCCGCACTGTTCCATATGGTTCCACTAGCCATTTGTGGCTCACTTTAACGCTATTAAAATTAATTTTTTAAAGAAAAGTCAGTTTATTAGCCACACTAACTGCATTTCAAGTATCCAGTAACTGCATGTGGCTAACCGCAACCATATTGGACTACTCAAATTGATAGAACATTTCCATCATCACAGAAAGTTCCGTGGGACCAGCACTGTTTTAGAATTAGACCCCACATGCCATTTCTAGCCATTAGGGCCTTGGGAACCATTTCCACACTGGAGTCCTTGAAAGCACAAGGCCCTTCGGGCTGCTGCTGGTGGGGCATGTGAAGACTGGTTAGAAGGAGGTGCTTAGAGAATTCTAAATTCTGGCATTTTAAGGATCCACTGGGGAGAAAGGCTGGGGTTAGGGAACCCCCACTGTGGTCTGGGGTGTACTCTGTGATCTGTGAGAGATTCGGACAAAGTAGAGAGATTTGGAGTTAAAAAAAAATCTCATTAGTACAAGGAATGTGACACTCAGTTACCATGGCTGCACCTCTAGACGGAGAAAGAACCTGCCTCAATGGGGTGGAGCTCCCCTTTGGTGTCTGGGGGTCAAGTCTCTGATGCCCTTCAGTTCTCTTTAGGGAGATCCACAATATTGGCTGTTCTACTGGGTTAAGAGTTGAGATGAATGCGTATATATAGACCTAGCATTTTAAGATTAATGAACGTCAGTTTCCTCTCTTTGCCCAGGCTTTACCAGGTTAGTCTTTTATGCCTTGGATAGAACTCTCAGGCCTGGACTGATCTACACAAAAATCTTGAAGTTGTAATTATAACTTGGTTTACCATAGTTTTCGCCTCGACTATGGTCTGGGAGAGCCTGGAGAGCTCCTGAATAGGAATGTCCCTGAACCAGAGAAAACGTGGTTCCGGTGCAAGAACAGTGGTGTGGGACTGGAAGGCCGACTTACCTAGAAATGCCGAGAAACGGAAACTCAGATTGAAGAAGCCATCAAGACTTTCTCCTAAGACTGGCAGATAAAGCGCACATTGACAAACTACAAGATCTTCCAAATTTTTACAGATAAACACCTCGCTCTTGGGCCACTACTTAGCTAGGTGGTTTGTGTCGAACAAGCTGCTAAAGGCCCCGCCTTGTCCTGGAGAGTGTGTGCCGACCCTAACTGCAGCCCTGTAAGCCATGGGAGCACTAGAAACTAGGCTTTAAACCGTCTCACATAGCCACAGAATCCTGGGACGTCACAGCCAGGAGCAGGGGAAATCGACGCCCCACAATCAGACCATCAGTATCGCCTCCCTTACCAGCTGGCCCCTCTGCCTCCTCAATCTGGATGGTCTTTCACTGGGGCTGTATAACCAGGACACAAAATACCTAACTTAGAGAGCATTTGTCTTTTGGTACTTTCAGCAGCTGTAAGGAAATGTGTGGGATTCCTTACCCAGCATTATGTAAGAAATTACAAAGTTAGAAAGGCGTTGGCGCCAAAACAAATAAAATGCCTTGATACTTTTGGAGGCTCTTTTCTGTAGCCGTCAGCTCCTGGGCAAGCTGTAGAGGGGCGTCCCACTGCGAGCTCTGGGGCGTCGGCAGGACCAGCAACAGCTCACAACCATCCCTGTCCTTCTGAACTAATGCTACTTACTTGCCTCTCGGTTCCAAATTTGATTCAGGACTGACAGTGGAAATGGCTCGGTTTTGGTAACCTGAGCACATCAGAAAACCTTCATGTATCACATTTTAACAATGATGCTATCCTAATGGTAGGAGCTAACTCCATAAGCTGCTATCAACACCTTAGTTTACTTTTGTTTGGGTTTTTGGCAGCAAGTGACACAATCTTTTAGGTCCCCCCATAGGAATTAGTAGAGGAATTAGTCTCTGGTTCACCTCTCCCCGGGGAAGGAGATTTTGCTCTGGATCTTACATGTTCGGCCTGCAGGGAAGAATTCCTAGAGCTGCCTTTAGTCCAGAGGAAAACCAAGAGTACAAGCGTTTTGACAAAAATTGTCCCTTTTGATCTCACAACAGCGTAGACAGGCTGGGTGCCAGAGTACTGAATTTACCCCAAAGTGCACAGAGAATCAGAAGAAAACAATTTGTCCAAATCTCCAATCTCCCAGAAGAGCGGGCGAGCCGACCTCAACCCCAAGGCTCCAGATGTAGGGTTCGAAGTCTGTGCCATCTGCCCAGCGTGGCAGATTTTGGGGTCTTACACCCACCTTGCTGCTCTCTGCCCCTCAACTTCCGCAAGGTTAGCTGCCATGGGATTTAGGCATCGAAGAACCTCTTGAAAAGGTAATCACAGGGGCGCCTGGGTGCCTCAGTCAGGTAAGCGGTTAAGCATGTGAATTTGGCTCAGGTCATTATCTCGAAGTTTGGTAGTTCATGTCCCCGTCTGGCTCTGTGCTGACAGCTGACAGCTAGAACCTGGAGCCTGCTTCAGATACTGTCTCCCTCTCTCTCTGCCCCTCCCTCCTTATGCTCTTTCTTTCTCCCCCTCCCTCCCTCTTTCTCTCTAAAATAAACATTAAGAAAAAAATCACAAACTGTCTTTGGAGTCCCTAGAATGTGTATGCCTACTGTGGAGAGGGATGCCTACATGACAAAAGCCCACTGGTGGCCAAGTAGACTTTCCCAAGGGCAACTCTCATGACCTTGGTGAGCCTGGGCGTCACCTTTAAGGTGACATGGCTTGATAAGAACATTCATAACCAACAAGCTTTATGTTACCTTGGAAAAAGACATAAACACATCTTAAATGTCATGCTTTAGTTGACTTGAGCTGGCAACACTAACACACACACCAGAAGGTACTGTTTGAATTTTGAGAATTTAGGCAATGAATTTTTGGACTCTGTTGAGGTGGAGTTCAAACTAATGCCCAATGGTTTTTAGTAGCATTTTCCCACAGACCTAGGTAGACCTTACTGGCTATTTCCCAACCTACTAGATATCCACAGCTGCTCCTGAAGAAACTACCAGAGGTAGTGCGCTGGCTCTCCTTGTGTCATGTGGCCGAAAGTATGAGTTGAGTTTGAGATTTTGTTTTCCCAGGAGGCTGAAAAGTAGCAAGAGAATGAGTCTCAGTGGGGTCTTACTCAAAGAGAAGGCTGCTGGCCGTGTTGTGAGGGCTCCAGCACAGAGAACAGGCTGAGCGTGTGCCCCTTCTCACAACCCCAACAGCACAGGGACAGGAAGAGACACCAGCAGGAACCATTATCAGGGATGCAGTGAGACTCCTGGACCATGGGTCCAACAAAGGAGTTTTCCTTAGGACAACTTCCTGTGATTGGAAGAACTGCATCCGGATGCCTCTTTGCCTCAGGAGTTTAGCTTAAACAATACTATTCACTTCAATGTCTATCAAGTCAAGTTTTAGCGTCACCGTCTAATGCAGAGAAGCCTGGTGCCACTGAGAAGGAAGCCCCGTCCTCTGGAGCCTGTGGGTCTTTCTCGGGTGACCGAAAACGAGCCGGTCTGTGGAGTAATTGAAGAAATCCTCTGTTAAACTTTGCTCCAAAATCTCCTTCAGATATTAATAGCCCCTTGTGTTTTCCCTACACGTAGACAATCGCTGTTAACGTCATGTGATTTCAGGCTTTACCGGCTGAGTCAGGAAATTCAGAGTTGCCACCCTGAGGACCAGGCAACGCCACGGCGCACAACAACTGTAGGCCTCAACGTCTCAATGGAGCACGAACAGCCTCCTGGGCCTGAATCAGTTGTGAGGGTTACTCTGAGGACCAAGGTCCTGGCTCACTTGTTCCTGAGCTCGAGTCTTCAAAAAACAAAGCATAAAGTGCCCCTCACGCAACTTTAGTGGTGACCCAGGCTGACTGAAAGTGAAAGATTTGGTGACAGTCCCTCTGGGGCCGCCAGACTTGCTTGCCCACTGAGAGGCTTGGCTGAGGTGGTTGGTCTGGGCCCGGGTGGCTCTGCAGACAAACCCCTGTGTGGGCAGCTTTGGGCCGAAGTGCCAAACACTTGAGCTCCCCTCCTCCAGACTTTGGGCAGATGGCATCTCCGCCTCACAGCGTGTTGTGTTGGCTTCAATATGTGCTTTTCACGCTGAAGATTTGTTTTCATCGGAGTTACGGAGAACAGGGTTATCATGGAGTCCCTCGCACACCGATTGCTCTTAGCTTTGTGAGACTCGTGTGAGCTCGTCACTTCACCCCGGAGCTACAGGGCCCAATTAGATAAGGCAAATCGGCGTTGAGCTTATCTTACCCCTCTTCCTGCTTATATGGAGATACGATTGACATATAACATCGTGCCCGTTGAAGATCCACAACTTGATGATTTGATACCTGCCTATCGGGGGATGATTACCACAATTAGGTTCCTTAATACATCACTTCACGTAATTACCGTGTGTGTGTGTGTGTGTGTGTGTGTGTGTGTGTGTGTGTGTGTGTTGAAAACATTTAAGCTTTACCCTCATACAAATTTTCAAGTATATAACACTGTTGTTATGTATAATCACCATGCTGAATATTAGATCCTCAGAACTTCTTGCCCTTAGTTGTTTGTACGCTTTGACCAGGATCTCCCCTTTGCCCGCAACACCCGCCCTCAGACCCTGGGCACCACTATTCTACACTGTTTCTGTGAGTTGGGCTTTTTGGAAATTCCACATAAATACAAGTGAGATCATTCAGCATTTGTCTTTCTCCATCTGACTGGCTTCACTTAGAATAATGCCCTTGAGGCCCATCCATGTTGTTGCAAATGGCAGAATTTCCTTCTTGGAAAGGCGGAATAAGACTCCATTGTGTATATAAACGACATCTTTTATCCATTCATGTGTGGATGGACAGACACTTGGGTTGTTTCTATTTCTTGGGTGTTATAAAGAATGCTGCAATGAAAATGGGGTTGCAGATGTCTCTTCAAGATAGTGATTCATCTTGGGGCGCCTGGGTGGCTCAGTTAAG
Organism: Suricata suricatta; assembly: GCF_006229205.1. Lineage (NCBI taxonomy): Eukaryota > Metazoa > Chordata > Mammalia > Carnivora > Herpestidae > Suricata > Suricata suricatta. The sequence continues at coordinate 70,578,305 of NC_043712.1, read as the reverse complement.
CATCTGACTAGGCTCAGGTCGCGGTCTCATGGTTCCTTAGTTCGAGCCCCGCATCAGGCTCTGTGCTGACAGCTCAGAGCCTGGAGCCTGCTTCGGATTCTGTGTCTCCCTCTCCCTCTCCCTCTCTCTCTCTCTCTCTCTCTCTCTCTCTCTCTCTCTCTGCCCCTCTCCTTCTCATACTCTGTGTCTCAAAAGTAAATATTTTTATTTTTTATTTTTTTTAAAGTAAATATTTTTTAAAAATTAATGAAAGAAAAGGTAGTGATTCATCTCCTTTGGACACACACCCAGAAGTAGGATTGCTGAGTCCTATGGTAGTGTATTTCCCTCACAGGTGCGGCTGGCTGTACGTGCAGCCCGGATACAGGGCCCTTTCAGAGTCAGCTCAGTTGGGTGGGCTTCTCTCCGAGGGTTCCTACCTACAGCCAAGCTGCTGGAGCTGGTTCACCGGCGGCTTCCAGGTCCACAGTCGGCCCGCGGTGTCTGTGCCTATCACGAAATGCACAGGTGGGTGTAATTTCCCCCAGGGTCCCTTGGCATATGGGGCTGGGACAGAGCCAAAGTCTAACAGGGCTGTCGCTGCTGCTGATTCTACCACCGGGACCCCCATGGGTCAGTCAGTCCCCTGGGGGCGAGCCTGCCTTCTAAAGACGGCTCTCTCCCGGCTTGGCCAGCTCCGGGGTTTCCCAGGCTCCTCCCTGGACCCCAAAGACCCCACAAAGGCACTTCTGTCCCGGGATTGCTGTTGAGTGTGGGACACAAGCGAGGGCCTTACCTTGCCTCCTCGCTGACCTCACTCTCCCAAGGTCTAACTTTTCAAAGATTTTAACATTTCCCCACTTTTTTTTTTGGGCTGTGAATGATTTAATTGCATCATGATTTACCTGGCATATTTTGAAAATGAAAAAGTCCGTGCTGTTTAATTTTCCAAATAACTGAAGTTTACTCAAGAACCAAAACTTAGAAGAAAATGTCCAAAAGTATTGAACTTCTTTTTTGCCTTTAATTCCCTTCAAAAGATGCTATAAATTTTATTTTTTTTATGTTTATTTATTGAGAGAGAGAGAGAGAGAGAGAGAGAGAATGAGCAGGGGAGGGGCAGAGCGAGAGGGAGACAGAATCCAAAGAAGGCTCCAGGCTCTGAGCTGTCAGCACAGAGCCCAACTCAGGCCTTGAACTCATGACCTGTGAGATCATGACCTGAGCCAAATTCGGATGCTTACCCAACTTAGCCACCCAGGTGTCCCTCTTTTAGTTTTGAAAAGCACTTTGTGGTATGCGCAACAGTCTTGTTTGAAAGATGGGCCACTGGGGACGATTTTCTTTGATTACTAGTGTGTGTTTTGATTCATGAGCTCACAAAGGCCCAACCGTGGAAGTTAAAGCAGAATCGTTTACAGTCGTGTTAAAAATTGTACTGAGATAACAGGAGTCCTGCTCACAGGACAGACTGAGCTGTGGGGCAAAGGACACAGGTTGCCTGAAATCCTAGGGGCCGTGATTCTTGTTTCCAAAAGGTATTTTGATCTATTGCTTTAGTTTGAGGACGGTTTGATTACGTACTCCGAGTACTTCGTATCACACTCCTGTGGTAAAAAGGGCACTTCTCTGGCCAAGAAAGGGATTCTTGGGGAATTTGGAGAGATGATTGCGTCGAGTTTTACTTAAGATTTCATCACAGAACTTGGACCAGTTAGGTTACTTTCTGAATTGCTTTCCTGTGGAAGAACAAGAGTTGCCAGAAAGCCAGTGGAGGAATGCACAGCTCTTTGGACCAGGGTGTAATTGGTTCCCTAGAGGGGAAATGGGGCAGCTCTGAATGTTTTAAGTATTTTCAGGATCATCCTTTAGGGATGTTGCAAAACTATAATCCTGTTCATCTGTGGTCTCTGAAAAATCTTCCCTGAAACCTCCAGCAGTCCAGGGAGGTATTGCTGTGTCCGGAATTGAACACAGATGCCTGGCTCGCTTCTCTATTTGTAGATAATGTGCTGTATCCAGTGCCAGAGATTGGCACAAGAGGCAGCAGTAAATGTTAGTTCTCCCTGTGCCTCACCCGACTTCCCTTGTGCTGGGATGAGACAGCATTTTTTCTTAAAAATTTTTTCTAATGTTTATTTTTGCATGACAGAGAGACAGAGCATGAGCAAGGGAAGGGCAGAGGGAGAAGGAGACACAGAAGCCGAAGCAGGCTCCAGGTTTCTGAGCTGTCAGCACAAAGCCCGACGTGGGGCTTGAACTCACAACCGTGAGATCATGACCTGAGCCGAAGTCAGCTGCTTAACCGACTGAGCCACCCAGGCGCCCCAAGACAGGATTTTCAGTGGGTATTTGCTCTCAGGACTTTTGATTAATTTGTATGTATAGAAGTGGCCATGTAAAAATGTGGCAATAATCAAGCAGTTTAGTAACTGTGTTGAAAAAAATACATATTTGTACAACTTTTTAGTAAAAGGCGAAAGATTTATGCGAGCTGAAGAGAAACCAGAGTATATGTACAACTTTTTATAACGCAGATGGAGGGAAGTTTAAAAAAAAAAAAGAACTTGGTTTGGGGCATCTGGGTGGTTCAGTCAGCTGAGCGTCCAACTTCCGCTCAGGTCATGATCTCCCAGTCCATGGGTTTGAGCCCTGCATCGGATTCTGTGCTGGCAGCTCCGAGCCTGGAGCCTGTTTCAGATTCTGTGTCTCCCTCTCTCTCTCTCCCCCTCCCCCACTGTCTCAAAAATAAATAAACAACAAATTTTTTTTTTACTTTAAAACAAAGTAAGTCATTATGTGACTACCACATAGTTGGGTGGATAGGATGCCAGGGGCATTCAGAACACTCTAGGATCACATGGAAGGGAACATAGCCCAGACTTGTAGGGTTAGGGTAGGATTCTGGAAGTTAGGATCAGCTTAGGCTTCCAGAAGAAGTGACATATATGCCTAAACCTGAAGAATATGTAGGGATTGATCAGATAGGGAATTTATATATATGGGTGACCACTCAATGTAGAAGAAACTAGTGGAAATCCCCAGAGTTGATATCAGGAGACTTTCAAGAACTTAGAAGTCCTTTGGCATGGCTGCTGGTTGGAATGCAGTGGGCTAGGCTTAAAATCCAAGGGCAGTTAGGCCATGAAAACCCTTGTGAGCCATGTAAGCATTTAGAACTTTGCACTAAAGTCAATGAGGATCTATGACATGTAGAGAATAGACCAGAAAGATGGTGGACTGTAGTCAAAGGCTCCTTTGGAAGGAAGTGGAGCAATTCAAGTAAGAGACAATGGTGACCTGAACAGAGAGAGTGACAATGGAGACATGAGTGGGCTCTAGAGACATTGAAGATGTCATTGATAGAGCTGACCCGGACTGGGTGACTTCATTAATGCTGAATGAAGGTTTTTATATTTGTTTTTCTGTTCTATTGGACAAGCAACAGAAAGTACCTTTGACCAACTTAAGCAAAAATGGGATTTCTTGCAAGCCTATCAATATAGGTCACAAAATCAAAAAGCAGGCTAACCAAGCTGTCTGGGGTCCAAGAAACAGAGAGCTTTGACTCTTCAGAGTCTTCAAAGCCCAAGGAGCCATTTTTGGTTTTGGAGCACTGCCATAAAATGAGTTGGTTTTAATAATCTCTGACTTATCAAGTATATTTACTCAGAATTCAAAGGCTCATATGGCCAACAGACACATGAAAAGATGCTCAACATTGCTTATCATCAGGGAAATAAAAATCAAACCACACTGAGATACCACCTCACACCGGAGTGGCTAAAATTAACAGCTCAGGAAACAACAGATGTTGACAAGGATGTGGAGAAAGGGGAACCCTCTTGGACTGTTGATAGAAACGCAAACTGGTGCAGCTGCTCTGGAAAACAGTGTGGAAGTTCCTCAAAAACTTACAAATAGAACTACCCTATTGTCCGACAACAGCACTACTAGGAATTTATCCAAAGGATACGGGAGTGCTGATTCATAGGGACACATGTATCCAATGTTCATAGCGGCACTTTCAACAATAGCCAACTTATGGAAAGAGCCTAAATGTCCATCAACTAATGAATGGATAAAGAAGATGTGGCACACACACACACACACACACACACACACACACACACACACACAATGGAATACTACTTGGCAATGAGAAGGAATGAAATCTTGCCATTTGCAACAACATGGATGGAACTGAAGAGTATTATGCTAAGTTAAATAAGGCAGTCAGAGAAAGACAGATATCTCATGTTTTTACTCATATGTGGAATTTGAGAAACTTAACAGAAGACCATGTGGGAAGGGATAGGGGAAAAAAGAGCTACAAATGGAGAGGGAGGGAGGCAAGCCATAAGAGACTCTTCAATACAGAGAACAAACAGGGTTGGTGGGGGAGGGCGGGGGACAAAGGAAAACAGGGGATGGGCATTGAGGAGGGCATTTGTTCGGATGAGCACTGGGTGTTTTATATAAGTGATGAGTCATGGGACTCTACCCCCAAAACCAAGAGCACACTGTTAGCCAACTTGACAATAAATTATATTAAAAAAAAAAAAGAATTCAAGTCTCAGGAAAGAATATCTCAGTGGGCCAGCCTAGACTCCATCTCCAAATCCCAAGCAGCCAGGGTTGGTATGCTCTTTTACCAGTGACCTGGAAGGAGGAGGAGGGCCAACCTGAGCAGTGGCCCCACCGATACGGAGAGCGGTAGGGAGAAGAGTCAAACTTTAGGCCTAGGTCCTCAACCTGGGCAACTGGGTAGATGAGAGCATCGTCCCCTGAGACAGGAAGAGGGGCAGTTTGAAGCGAGGAGCGGGGGAGGGGGGTGGCATTTTGTATTGAATACACACATGAAGAAGTCTTGCAGGAAAGTGAAAATACATGCCTGGAACCAAGAGAGCAATATCTAGGCTGAGGAGTTGGTCCTCAGTTCTCATATGGTCGTAGAATCCATGGGGAAGGAGGAGAGGGTGTAAGGAGAGTGTGTAGTGTGAGGGGGAAGACAGGCTTGGACAGAGTCCTTGGGGTTACCACGGGTGGAACTAAGAGGAAATAGAGGTAGAATAAATTTGACCCAGGCTGGTGTTGCCAGCCTTGGAGATGGTGGCCAATCGTCCCCACCTTCTGGTATTCACACCCGTGTGTGGTCTCCCTCCCCCATGGTCCTGGGATTGATGTGTGTCACCAACAGAATGTGCAGACATGACGGCCTTTTAGGTTATAAGACACAATGGCTTTTGTTTTGCTGGCTTCCTCAGGGATCGCCCCCTCTGCCCACTGCCATGCTGTGAGCACCCTGTGGAGAGGCCCATGCAATGAACCATTCAGGCCTTGGGTCAACTGCCATGTAAGGGAGCTCGGAGGCCCATGCTCGGGCCCTGGGTAAGCCCAGGCACCTACAGCCCCAACTCACACACTACTGGTGGGTTCCTGACAGATCCCACAGCAAAATCACCTGGCGGAGCTGCTCCCAGATTTATGACCACAGAAAGGGCGAGACAATAACTTTTTGCTGTTTTAAACCACGGAGTTTTGAGGAAATCTGTCATACGGCCAGAGATATTAAGCACAAAGCTCTCTGTAACCTGGGTTCTTAAAAATGTTTTAATTCCAGCATAGTTAACATACAGTTATGTTAGTTTCAGGTGTGCTCGTCAAGGTCCGTGTACTTCTTTTTCAGTTTATTTACTTATTTTGAGAGTGAGTTTGAGTGGGGGAGGGGCAGAGAGAGAGGGAGAAAGAATCCCAAGCAGGCTCCATGCTCTCAGCACAGAGCCCCACACAGGCCTGAATCCACAAACCGTGAGATCATGACCTGAGCTAAAACCAAGAGTCAGACACTTAATCGACGGAGCCACCTGCGTGCCCCAAGGTAAGTGTACTCTTACTCCCCTTCTCTTAATTCACTCAGTCCCCCTCCCCCACTTCTGGCAACCATCTGTTCTCCAGAGTTAAGAGTCTGTTCGGGATTTATCTCCTTTTTCTCTTTTGTTCATTTGTTTTGTTTCTTAAAGTCTATATATGAGTGAAATCATAAGGTATTTGTCTTTCTCTGACTCACTTATTTCACTCAGCATTATGTTCTCCAGTTCCATCCACGTTGCAGCAAATGGCAAGACTTTGTTATTTTTTGTGGCTGAATAATATTCTATTGTATATATTATATCACATCTTTATCCACTTATCTATTGATGGACACTTGAGTTGCTTCCATAATTTGGCTATTGTAAATAATGCTGCAATAAATACGGGCTTATATCCTTTTGAATTAGCATTTCTGTATTCCTTGGGTAAATACCCAGTAGTGGAATTATTGGATCATAGGATAGCAATATTTTTAATATTTTTGAGGAGCCTCCATATGGTTTTCTAAAGTGGTTGCATCAGTTTACATTCCCACCAACAATGTATGAAGGTTCCTTTTTCTCCACATCCTTACCAATACTTCTTGTTTCTTGTGTTTTTATTTTAGCCATTCTGACAGGTATGAGATGGGGAACTTGGATCTTGTCAATGTTTTCCCTCTGGAATTAATTCAACCCTATAATTCGGTTTTCTTTGCATACCATTTTATTTCTAATCTCCCTGCAAATTGTTAATTAAGCCAATAATGACTTTCAGGGTCATTGTTCATTTTTAGCCATATTTATTCATTTTTTTCTCTGAAACGTTATGGTCCTATAACTGTACTCGGAATTTTTATTGGTTAAATAGATTTTTTTTAGCATCGAAGGACTAAGCTATACAAAAAAAGATTTTGTTTACAATGCAGAAAGAGGGCCAAAGAAATTGCCCTGCTAGGAAGGAGGAAGAACAATTGTCAAGAAGGAAAGATGTAAAGATTGGATAGAACCCGCTAACAGTATGAAGGCATTTCCTTTATGCAAAAATGGTCAACTCTTAAAGGGCAACTGCATTATTTTTTCCCTGGGAGGGTGGAAGTGAAAAGAAATCTGTACAGTTTGAGTGGTTAATGAAAACTTGAAGGTTCTGATTATATTCTGACCATATTCATATAATTTAAAGATAGTCAGGGACACCTGGATGGCTCAGTCAGTTAAGCCTCCACCTCTTGATCTCACTTCAGGTCTTGATCTCAGGGTTGTGAGTTTGAGCCTCACATTGGGCTCCATGCTAGGTATGAAGCCTACTTTAAAAAAAAAATTAAAGGGACCCCTGGGTGGCTCAGTCAGTTAAGCATCCCACTTTGGCTCTGGTCCTGATCTCATGGTTCGTGGATTCGAGTCCCATGTCAGGCTCTGTGCTGACAGCTAGCTCAGAGCCTGGAGCCTGTCTTCGGATTCTGTGTCTCTCCCTCTAGGCCTCCCCTGCTCATGCTGTCTCTCTCTCTCTCAAAAATAAATAAAACATTTAAAAATAAATAAATTAATTAATATATTTAAAAATTGGTGGGTATCATTGCTTTGGAGAAGCCCCTGAAAGAGGCTGTTTCTCAAAAAAGGAATGGGTATTGTAGGTCTTTATTTAACCTTCAACTTGCCCTTAATGGAGAAAAACACAGGCATCGAGGCAAATAACAAAATAGCAGGACATGCTTGTGACATATATGGCAAAGTTTTAATTTTTCAGTATAAATGGTTTTTACAAATCAGAGTGTACTAATAGAAAATTGCGCAGATGATGCAAATGAACGTTCAGCAAAGATGAGAAATAAATAGCTATTATTAGAACTTATAACTGAACAAATAAAAATTAAACAAAGATGTCATTTTTCACCTTTTAATCTGGCAAAGCTTTTTTTTTTTTAATCTAATGGTAGAAACATGTAGGTAACAGATATCCTCATACAATACAGAGGGGAGTTGGGGTGCCTGGGTAGCTCAGTCAGTTAAGCATCCGGCTTCGGCTCAGGTCATGATCTCACAGTGTGTGGTTTTGAGCCCCGCATCGGGGTCTGTGCTGACAGCTCAGAGCCTGGAGCCTGCTTCAGATTCTGTACCTCCCTCTCTCTGACCCTCCCGTGCTCGAGCTGTCTCTCAAAAATAAATAAAAAACATAAAAAAAGATACAGAGGGGGGTTGAAATTAATGAGCCTTTTCCAAAAGACTTTTTGGAAATATGCTTTAATAATCTTGATAGTGTATATATATATGTATATATATACACATTATATATATACAATATTATATATATATAAACTTTGACTCAAAAATATAATTTCTCTGATTTTACTTTACATAAATATCTAAGGGTATAATCAAAAACATTTTAAAAAAGGATTTTAGTTACAATTATTTTTGAAATCCGGTTACAAAGTGACAGAAATCCAACCTAAAAAGACCTAAGCAGAAACAGAGAGCTTATTGACTAAGGGAATCCAAAAGTTTGAAGAACTGAGTTGCAGAAGGCACAACCACAATGGCAACAAGCAGAACCAGGGTTGGAATGTGGACGGGTCTTTCCTATCGGTCTTCTTTGCTGTTCTCAGAGTGTTCTCTTATGTTTCGGACAGACCAGATTTTTCTTGTGGTGGGAAACACCTCCATTGGTCCAACAGACATTCTCAACAAAGAGGCTGATTAATCTCAAATTCTCTGAAATCATTTCTGATTTCAACTCTGGAAGATTTAGGAGGCCTGTTGGACATACAAGGACAAGGAAGTCTGAGAAAGATTAACTTACCCAACGTTGTGTAACGAGTAAATAGCCAAGTCGGTTCTCACACTCTGACTGCTGTGTCCTGGCAATGTCTATCACCTCATCTTTCTCCGAAATTTACCCTAGAGATATTTTAAGAATACCGCATGTTTTTCACTTACTCTGCATTTCATATACCATTCCTTTTGTATTTTTTAAAGCTTGAGTTTATCTAGGTTGATCTTTCCCAAAAATGAAATGTATACCATATTTTTGCCTAGTTATAAATGCTTCAAAGAAGTTGGTAACAAAATCTTTCTCAAGGAACATCAATCCCTTACGTAATGTTGTTCTTAGGGAACCGGCTCTTTGTAGGGAGAGGGAAATGCTCTTTTCTAACACACTGGTCTCTGGCCATCCATTTCTTTGACAGTCATGTTAATTCACCACGCAGCACCCAAGAGACCCCTCCTTCCGCCATCATGCAGGTGCGGGGGCCATGTTTGGGATGGGCGAGCAGATGAAAGTGTCCAGGAGCCACTCAATCCTGTGCCCAGCACCTCCTGCCCCCAATCCACCCACCCATTTGATGCAGGGACACCAAGAGCTGTGCGTGCCTGCGCAGCAAATTTCTTCTGGTTTGAAGTCATCTGTTGATGAGCGTATCATGGGAGACAGAATCAAGGGCTTTGTGAAATTCAAGCTCTCACAACGATTTCATCCCTCTGATCCAACAGGCCTGTCACTCTGTTGTAGAAGGAAATTAGATGGTTCTGACAAGACTGTTCTTTACAAAGCAGTGTTGATTATTACCTAGTATTCTGTGATCCGATAGGTGTTTGCAAATTGATTTTTTGATGATTTGTTCTAGTATTTTTCCAGGTGTGAACACTAAGCTGACTACTCTGTGATTTTCAGGGCTTTCCCTTTCTCAGTTCAAATACAGATTGGATCTCTGCTTTTTTTTTTTTTTAACGTTTAATGTCCTCACTGATCCCTGTTGAATTTTTTAAATTGCTTTTAAAATACATCATTAAGCTTGCTTAGTAGTTATGTAAGGGGAAATGCTTAAAGGAAATGATGACTTGAACGTTCACAGTTAATTTTTTAAAAAGAAAACACAGTAACAGAGAAGTGAAATCTGGAGTTTCTTACAAGTCGGCAAAAGATTTGCTAGGGCACCTTCTGCAGCCCTAAGGTTGAACTTAAACAAAACTTAGAATCTATAAGGCTACCATTACAGGGGTGTAACAATAAGTAAATGCTTAGTGAAATAGTTAAAGATTTTTAGGGCCAATTGATTCACGTATTTATTCCCCTTGGCAAGCTTGCTTCATGAAAGATATATGCAGATGACCAGATAATACATACTTTTGAGATATGAAAAGACTGTTTTAGTCCTCCAAAGGGAAAAATCACTGATGGAGATCAGTACAACTGCTTTTCCCTACCATTAAAATATGTTCAGTGTTGGGGAGCCTGGATGGCTCGGTTAGATGAGTGTCTGACTCTTGATTTCAGTTCATGTTGCATTCCCAGGGCTGTGGGATCGAGCCTTCCATCAGGTTCCACGCTGAGCATGGAACCTGCTTGAGATTCTTCTCTCTCTCTCTCTCTCTCTCTGCCTCTGCTCCTCTCCACCACTAGCATGTGTGCACGTGCTCGCTCTCTCAAATAAAAAAAAGATCATTTCATCGTTATGTTAGAAGCACGGGTGAGATCTTGTAATGACTCACTAGGAAAACGTGGTCAGTAGCTAGTTTCCTCTTACCGTGTGGAAATGATGTTTCAATGGGCACTTTTGAGATTTGTACTAGACTCCCTTTAGGAAAATCAAAGAACAGCTGTGAAATGCCCTTCTCTAAATGTCCGGGGATAAAAATGAGGTGAACATACCTGGATGTGCACCAGATGGAGAAACAATGGGACTGTCTTTGGTCTCTAGGTACTTTCTTGGCACCGACGTAGGCTCCCTGGTACACTTAGCTTTGGAGCCTCAAAGCAATAGTTGAGTAAAGAGAGCTGTGACTCCAAGGCAGACAGAACCATTTTTCAATTGCAGAAGCACTTAATTCTTTCTCACTTTAAGTGTGAAAGCCATTTGGGTGATAGCCCAGGCAGGGTATTGCAGACCGAGAGTGAAAAACTCTTGGCCTCTAAGAAGAAACAGTAGGGGGTGGGGGGAACTCGGTTACCATTTACTAAGAGACCAAGAAAAAAAAAATATTGCATTTAGAAAAAATTGCTTTTGGCAACTGTGCTTCAGACTCTCAGATTTGGAAGTTAAACATGGGAAAATGTTATAAACGGGCTGCACCATATTTGTCTATCACTCTCTTTTTGAAGTGGCAATCTGGGTGACTGAAAAGTATGAACACATCTCTATTCTGGTGCAGCCTGCTGAGAGCCGCAAGTTGCAGAATGAAGCCTGCCGGTGGGGCCGCTGCTTATAAATAGGAGGAATCTGGTTCAGGCCGTAGAGGCGGGGCCTTCCGTTAGATTTTTCGCATGAGTCTGAAGGCGGTCACTGCGTATTGGCTGGGCCCCCTCAGCTGTCATGAGCTGGCAAGTAGCGGTGGAAGGAAGGAAGGGGCCAAGCAAATTGCCATTCTCTGAATGTGCTCCTTGAAGAGCTGGGATGGGCCCCGTGGCCATAATCTTCACCCTTGGGCTAGGATTCTGGGGTTGGCCCGACTGTCGGGGAGGAGGCCTGGGAATTCTGGAATGTCACAGGGCTTCAGAGCTGTCTCGTTAGCTATTTGACAACAACTCATCCGCCCAGATGACAGGCATTCTCTTCTTTATTTTTTGATGGTGGTAGCCATTTTATGGGCTGGGCTGATAGAAATTTGGGGAGAATTATGGGATGCTCATAGTGAGGTAGGAAAATAATATCATTAGAAAAGAGGTAATAGTGGCTGCCAAAGAGGTTAGAGCATTTACAATGTTTTACTTAATTCCCACAGTAACATGGTCACATAGGCGGTATCAGCCCAACTGAAATGCATGGAAATGGAGCTTCAGGGAAGTGAAGTGATCGGTCCAAGTTTATAGCCAGGAGGTGGTGTGACCAGTCTACCCAACTGGAGCTCGCCAGCCCATGGTCAGCACTCCTGTGGGTTGGCCTGAGAGTCTAATCATCGGAGGGGACCAGTGAACCTTTGCCATGTAGCCTGGGGTATGGCTTCTGTCTCTGCACTTGTACAGAGAAGCAGTGGACTCGACGGCCAGCCATTCGCCAGCAAATCTGTCGAGAGCCACACACTGTATAGTTGGGCACCAGTCCCACTTTACAGATGGGATTGAAGCCGTTGGTCAATGCCGTGTGAGCCTTCCAGTGCTCAGGGTGAGCAGGAAGTTTTTATTTATTCTTCTGGGACAGCTGTCATCCAGCTCTCATTTGGGCCCTTAGAAGGCCAGCGTTTGTGCTCTTCCCCTGGCCATATTTCTCATGGCGACTGCTGTGCGTGTGTCTTCCCTGGTCTCTGATTCCACTGAGATGGGTATACTGCTGTATTTCTTATGCTTAATGTCTAAATAAGCCAGACACATCTTGATGGCTTGATGTTTCAAGACAACCATCATGGGGAGCTTTAGAAGCCCTGCCATGAATAATTTTGAGTGATTTCCAGACTTCGATCAGTTCGGCAATAATCTCACCAACCTGGGTACAAACCATGTGTCCTGCGGTGTCATACGCCTGCTGGGCCTTTCCGTGGAGATCTGGCAAGGGGTTCGCTCGCTCAGCTCGTTTGGACACACGCAGGCGTTGGATCCCAAAAGTTGGTCCAAGGACCAGCTCATATTCCTGAAGAAGCTTTCACCAGATCTCAAACACACAAACAGATGACTACACAGAAGCAATAAATAAGTTACAAAGAAAAACTAACCAATTTAAAGATGTAGTCTTTCATCTAATGTCTGTTCTTCATGCCTGTGTGTATCCGTGTTAGAAATGTCTTTCTTGGGGCACCTGGGTCGCTCAGTTGGTTAAGCTTCTGATGTCGGCTCAGGCCATGATCTCATGGTTCATGAGTTTGAGCCCTGCATGGGGCTTGCTGCTGTCAGTGCGGTATAGGGAGATCTTCTGTCTCCCTCTCCCTCTGCCTTTCCCCCACTTGTGCTCGCTCTCTCTCTCAAAAATAAATATTTAAAAAATTAAAAAAGAAACGTATTTCTCATGAATCAATGGCCATTACAGACCATTGATATTTATTTTCAAAGGCCTATTTTACCCTTTCCCCTGAGCAAATGGTCAAATTCTTACCATTCCCTGAAATCCTAATTCTGGCAACCAGTAATGTCAAGTATGATGTTTTATGTCTCCACTACCCTACACCTGCATCTCCCAAACTCCATCAGTGTTGAGATTCTTAGAAGGAAGGGGAAAGCAGAAAAAAATTGGGAAGAAGAAAATAACCCCACTTGCTATAGAAAAAGAAGAAAATGTATCATATATTACATGTGATTTGTAAAAATTACATAGGATCTGTATTGATATATTGATATACATTTGTTTATAGAGGCTCTTGAATGGAGGTGAGCTGAAGAGTTTTCATTGGATGCTCTAGTGCATAGGAGTATTTTCAACCAAGACGGTTAAGGGTCAGAGGCTTTAATTTGTTGGAATGAGAGAGGCAAACTTCTCGTCTATTTTCTCATCTGTTTTCCTTTTTTATCCTGTCTCCTTCCCTCTCTTCATTCCCCCTTCTCCTTCTCAGTACTGAGCTTACACCAGACCAAAGTGCTGCTTCCCTGCCTCACGCTTTAGGAAGCCTTACTTCTCACAAAGAGACAGAGGTGACTTAAAGAACACGGGGACATCTCTGTTGCTTGGTATCCGGTGTCCAGAGCTGAAACAGCGTAACCCTGAACATCCACCCTCTGTATTAACACCATTCAGGCCATGCGGAAATACTCCCCCATCTGTGCCCTTTGTCCTTTAAATAATAAAGATGACTCCATCCAAATGCCATAAAGCCCTCCGCACTCTGCGACTGAGACATCAGAAACAAACATCGCTTTGGAGCTAGTGACAAGATTTGAATGGCAGAAGCACTTAGGTAAGAGAAAAGACAAATTAATTAACTTGTCAAATCATTGCTCTCTGATAACATAAGTGTGATAGCGTCTCGTGTGATCAAATATCATTTCCCATTAGTGCTGAACATCCACCCTCTTACTCCTCTTTGTGGTTCCAGAGGTATTTACAAATTAGCACAGTGTTCAGAGCACTAGCACATGGAGTCTGAGGAACATTTTCTAAATTAAATGATCCAAATTACTACTACATCTGTATAAACATGGAAGTCGATAAAACATGAGAAGTATTTTTCTTTACATTATTATGTGATTCTCAATTTATCTTTAAAAGATGTCGAAAATCATCATTTGATGATTAATATATTGAAATTAAAATATTTTATAGGTTTTGGGGCACCTGGGTGGCTCAGTCGGTTGAGTGACCAACTTTAGCTCAGGTCATGATCATATGGAACCATAAGATCGGTTCGAGCCCTGCATCGAGCTCACTGCTGCCAGCCGGTTAGCACAGAGCCTGCTTCAGATCCTCTGTCCCCCACCCCCACCCCCACCCCTTCCTCACTCGCACTCTCCTAGAAATAAGTAAATATTAAAAACATATTTTCTAATTTTTGTAGTAACAATAATCTACTACACACAATCCAAATATCACGTTAGAGCATGATAGATTAAGGAATTTACTACTGCTTTAGCAGAGTGAATGTTCTCCAAACAGAAATGCATAATAAAGAAATTGCCTAAGAACTATAATATTTCAAGAAATGTATCTATTTTAGCATTACTGTCAATAGATACAAATACATAAAAGTGTTGATTATAACATAATTAGTGTTTTAGCAAAACAAAGGCAAGGAAACAAATTTTGTGGAATATATTTGTGAATTAATGGGAGTTATTTTATTATTTATCAAACATCACTAGCCCATCAAGGAAATACTCAGATATGTACAATATAATTAAATTTAGTCTTTGAGAGTTTGTTGACTTTCAGTCATGTAAAAACCATAGCTTCAAAAAGAGTTTTAAATCTATCATTGTGAATAGTTATTTGTCAAGGAAGAGGCTAGAATATGTATTCTTTAACAGTTCATTAACTTGCTTTATATCTTATAATTATTAAGATCTATGACATATGGGCTTTCATTTGAACTCTTGCCATATTTTGCCTTCCGTCCTCTCATTTTCTCCCTTCTTTTCTGTTCTCCTCCCTTTGATATAGCCTAATATCTCCCTCTTATTCCTCTCTTCTCCTCTTTGTCCTTAGAAATCCTATGCACAGTCTCAAGTGCTTAAAAAGTGCAGCCTTTCTTTAGTTTTTTGAAAGCAAATTAAGTGCATGCCTGAATCTTCATCCCTCCCCAATGACAAAAAATCCAATCTTTGTCATCATGGACAAGGGTGTGAGGATGACATGTTCTTTCACCTGCTCTTTCTCTATGGCCATATAACAAATCAGAAAGCTTACAGAGCAATCAGAGGGCCCTCTCATTCAGATATCACATTGACTACTGACATCTGGTGACCCAAGCTAGGTGACTCTCTGGAGAAGGGCAGTTCTGCAGATTCTTCCTGGCACAGTGGGGACCCAGTGCCTGGTGGTTGGAGTCCAGGCTCTCCAGGGCACCACAGCCTTTCCTTTCTGGGGTGCTGCCCCCTCCAGGGTGCTGGGAGAGCTGGGTGTGGGTCACACTCTTTGAAGGCTCTACCAACCCCAACCCCTTTCCAGTCTGGGGGAAATATCTCTGCTTCCTTTAGCAACATTCCAAAGTGCCCCCTCCCTCCCCATCCCCATATGATTCTTTCAGGAATCCTACACTTCTGGAAAAGTAAGCCGGAGGGTCAAGATAATCTAAAGGCAATGTCTGCTTTTATGAATCACAAAATCCTCTAAAGTAAGGAACTGAACACAGCATCCTTGCTATTTGCTTGGAAGAGGGGAAAGAAAAATACAAGAATGGCAAAACAAATTAATATTTTAAAAAGCTATCTCACACAGTTGGACTTGGGACATGAGGAAAAGAGTGCAGCTTCTGCTTAATTCTGGAGACCTATGGAAGCTTGAAAAATAAAAGGAAGGGCCCAGCTAATTATGACTGAATTTAGGTTTTAAGGGGTATTTTAGGCTGTCCATTTAGGTCACTGGAGAAGAAATGGAGACAGGGACTCAAGGTCATACTGATGAGGGACCATAAGGAAAGTTGAGGGCCAAGCACAAGCTTGCACACCCCCCACTTCCCCCACAGAGGGGATGCAAGTGACATTCCTCAGGCACTTTTGGTTGCCTAAGAACAAAGGAAAGGACAGAAAACAAACAGGAAAACTTTAGAGTGTCCATCAGTTTATAAGTATCTTAGTAATATTACAAAAAAAGGCCAATCTCATCAATAGCCTAATTTCCAAGAATTCCCCACTATCTTAATGACAATGCTTTGCCAGAGGAAAAAATAACCTTAGTTTGACCATAGCGAGGCCTCCAGTAATCTGTGAGTCTTCTTTAGCATATGGAAATCCCTTTAAGAAACAAACACGACAGGGGTGCCCACTCTCACCACTGTTGTTCAACATAGTGCTTGAAGTTCTGGCATCAGCAATCAGACAACAAAAAGAAATAAGAGGCATCAGAATTGGCAAGGAAGAAGTCAAACTTTCCCTTTTTGCAGATGA
>NC_043712.1:70509914-70561912 GCF_006229205.1 Suricata suricatta | reverse complement strand
GGAGAGAGAGGGATGCAGAACTTGAGAGACTATTGAATGCTGAGAATGAACTGAGGGTGTGGGGGGGAGGGGGGAAGGGAGGTGGTGGTGATGGTGGAGGGCACTTAAGGGGAAGAGCACTGGGTGTTGTATGGAAAACAATTTGACAATAAAATATTATTAAAAAAAAAAAAGAAACTTCCCTTGACTTTACCCCCCCAACTCCACAGTAGATAAGCAGTCACTCTTCACAACCCCAGTGCAGCTCTTTCTCCCATGGGTCCTGTCCCCATGCTTTCATAAAATCACCTTTTTGTACCAAAGATGCCTTCAAGACTTCTTTCTTGGCCAGTTGCCTCTGAAACCCCACCATCACTCCAAAACTCCATCAATACTTCTGGCCAAGAATGGAGTCAGTGCATTTGGCTGCATATTCCCTGAGGTGTGTCTCTTGGAAATTGGTGTTTTCCTCATGCTCCAGTGTTCACCCCCTGCAACACCTGTCTACTCTCTCATATGTACTTAACGTATAGACAAAATTAAACAGGCTTAAAGGGAATTCCTTCTTTATATATTCACTTACTCACTCAAAAAATACTTGTTGAGGGCCTTCTAATTACCAGGATTGTATCAGGTGCTGGGTGTATAGAAGTGCATAAAATAGACATGAGGTTGCCCAGTGGAACTTACAGCTCATTAGGAGAGAGATTCAATAAACAAGAAAGCAAACACATACGAATTACAAATTGTGCCAAGAAAGTGAAGACAAGAGAATGGCCAGGACATGGAAAGAACCTAAAACATCATTGTACAAAGAATTGGAGGAAATAGGAAGATTTTCCCTTCTCCATAGAAGGCTCAGACCTCCCAACTATACATACATTTTAAAGGATGTCATATGAAGACTTTCATGAAGTCTAAAGGGCTGAGCTAGCATCAAAAGCTGAAAGCCTTAGAGAGGTCCATGTTGGTTTGACAGGATGTAGGCTTTTTTTTGAGTTTTAAAGGAATGGAATGATTTGCTTGGAGGAGTGGGTCAGGTCAAGAGCTCTCTTGATTAAAAGTAGCCCCAATTAGTATTCAATAATGAAAAGGAGTAAATATACAATGACATGGATGGATATCAGAAACATTATGCTACATGAAAGAAGTCTTACACAAGACTATATCTTGTATGATTGAAATTCTAGATTAGGCAAAACTAATCTGTAGGCGATAACCAGAACAATGATTGCCTGGAGAGGGGAGCAGGTCAGGAAGGACTAAGATTAATGAGAAAGGAGTGTGAGACAACCTTCTGGGGTGATGAACATGTTCTATATCTTGATAGTGATTTGTTGTTCACAGGTATATATATGCATTGTCAATATTCATTCAATGGTTCATTTAAAATTTTGCATTTTACTATGTGTATTTTTACCTAAAAGTAAATAAAGCAGGAAGACTGGAAGTCAAAGAAAAAGGAAGGAAGGATGGGAGGGAGAGAGGAAAGACCAAATGTTGAATTTTAGTTAATGATTTGCAAGCTGGAGTTCCAGGATGGAATATACTGAGGTCTGCATTTACTTTGAAATACATGAGAAGTCAGACTGACGGATGAAGGCATAGGTAGAGGTAGCCGGGGTGCAAGGGTGCAAGAACACGTGACTCTGGGGTCCCAAACAGACCGGTCTAGCCAACCACTGTGGACAAAATCCAAAGGCAGAGAGACAGTGCTGGTAAAACAGGAAAGGAACTTTGAGGTCAACACTGGGAAGACAGCGGACTAACATTTCCAAGACTGCCTCAAAGGACTGAAAATACTTCTAGGTTTATATAAGGAGAATGTGCGACAAGGTTGGTGAGTGTGTAGGTGGGTAGTAAAGGTCAGGTCGATCATTCATTGTCTTGAGGGTTGATAACACAGCATCTTTGTGGCTCGGGCGCTCCCTGTTGCTGGAGGGAGTAGTTCCGGTCCCTATCAGGGGATGCTTTTGCCTGTCCGGTTTTTGCCTGAGTTGAGAGATAAGCTGAAAAGAACTTACTCAATTAGAAAGTTTGAAGTCAAAATGGAGGTAGTTGAAATCCTCTCTCATAAACATGTGATAAAGCAACATAACCAAGTGTTAACAGTGAATAGAATTTAGATGATGGGTATGTGGGGATTCACTGCACTATTTTAGCTTTTCTGACAATTCAATTTTTTCTTAATAAAATGTTAAGGAAAAAATAGTTCCTATTCGCTGAAGATCTATTGCAGTCTGTTTGTCATTTTGCTATGTGTTTTAGATATATTACCTCTAAGAGTAAAGAGAACAAATGTATTAATATATTTATTTATTATATTTTCTTCTATTGTACACTAGTAGATTTGTGCATTGTGAATCAGGAAACTGGGGCTAAGAAAAGTCCTATAACTTCTCCAGGACCATATCATAAAGTGGCAGACCTGTTTGTTTACAAAGTCTCTACCCGTGTTATCTAAAATGGTACCTACTCACCACATGCAGCTTGTAAGCATTTGAAATATGGCTAATGTGACTGAGGAACTTTAATTTAAACTTAAAAAACTGATATTTAATTCAGTGATTGGAAAACTCCCTTCAGTTATTGGAAAAGTTTCAAGTATGTTTGTAACAACTTGGGTAAGCGAAGCTACTTTTTCAACTGTACGTTTGATGAAATCTACATACTTAGCAAATACTTCCAATGGAAACGTAGCATTCATGCTGAAATGTGCTTTATGGTAAAGACAGACATATTTTGAAGACTTATGGTGGGAAAAAAATAATGTCAGCTATCTCATTAATCATTTTTATATTGATGAAATGTTGAGATAATAATGTTTTGGGATGTATTGGGTTATATTGTTAAATATTAAAATGAGTTCCACCCCTTTTTGCTTTTAAAAAATATTAACATTCCATGTAGGACTCATGTTATACTTCTGTTGGATGGAGTTGGTCTATGGTCTTGCCAGCGTACACCAGCCTGGAGACTATCAGTATTTAGGCGAGGGCATGTGAGTTATCAGGAGTGGGTGTGGGGTGGGTGGGCTGAGGTCAAAGTGCACCAAGTTATTGAGACCCCGTATAATGGTGAGGCCCTGGGAAATGTTAAGCAGCCTTTGCTCGGTACCAGGGACCATTTTCAAGTCTTGACATTTGTTAATTCACTCAGTCCTCGCCACGAGCCTACGGCATAGGTATTACCATTAACCCCATTTTACGGATGAGACAGAAGCACAGAGGCCATCAGTGGATATTTAGCAGCAGCTACATCAAAGTAAAGAAACTGTCATAATTGGGATATACTCAGAATTTAAAACAGGCTCTTTCAGAACTTCCTTTAAACGGCTGCTCCTTACAGATTTGCTTTCCATCTCTCAGACTCTAGAGAACGTCTTCTGAGGCCGCTGCCCCTTTCTGCAGGCACAAAAGGCTCTCTGAATTGTGCATCTTTCCCAGAATTCTAAGGCATCTATTTGGACAATGGGGATCGAGCTAGATAATTGGCCAACAGGAGAAAACGTAGCTGAGCAAATGGATTTTTATTACCAGGGTCCCATTTGAGAATTCATCATTTTCTTCCAGTAGAAAGCGTAGTTTAATCTCTCTAAAAGCCTGCCACACCCTGTGATAATTGACTGAGCTGTGGAATTGCGTGGCCGAAAACCCCTGCATGCCTACGGCAGTGAGACTGAAGCAGGTCTTGCAGAGGCCCATGAAGGGAAGGGCTCCCAGGCGTTCTTCCTATAAATTTACAGGAGAAAAGGTGACCACTGCCTTTTCAGAGACAGTTAATTTCCTAAGTGCTAGGCTTTGTTCATGTGGAAGAGAACTTGGATTGGCTGATGTTCTAGAAACAGCAGCAAAGAAACTCAGACGAGTCCTCAGAGGTTGCTTGGGGAGCTTCGGTGGTGGGCACTGTGGGTCTTCAATACTGGAGATCGAGCCTTTCCCTTCTTTTGTGAGCCTGCCTTAAAATTCAGGTCACTGCTGATGCCAGTTATAATCCCTACTTCCAGAAGGCATAGCCTGCTCTGGTTATGAGACCCAGCACGTGTATGCTGTTAACACACTGGCAAAGCTTTCAAACAGTGAGAGAGGAAGCTCTAAAAATTCAGGAGAATGTCACCGTAATGCCAGTTCTGAGAGGGTAGAAGGGGATGACATGGAAAAGTCTTGAAGAGCAGAACCCTCTGAGCGGGACAAACGGTAACTCCCCCGCTCTCAGAAACACACAGAAGTTGCCAAATATAAACATCTGAAAGGTCTTACCTTCTGGGACCACAGCATTAAAATGTCCAGGTTTGTGAGTCAGCAATGACAGACCATGGGGAGCAGCTGGTATTAAGTTTGGTCGAGATCATTGCACGTAAAACGTGGTCCTGACCACCAGGATCAGCACCTCACGAAAGAAATCTTGTTAGAAATGCAGATTCACAGATCTCACCTCAGATCACGGGATCAGGATCTCTGGGATTGGAGATCAAGAGTCTGAGTTTTAGCAATACACCAAGACTGATGTTTCTCAAACTATCTGTGATGAAGGGCAAGTGTTTTTTTGTTTTTTTGGTTTTTTTAGAAAGTTGTCTCTAGCCCATTATTTGGAACAAGATCTTGTCCAGCAAAATTCGGCTCTCCCTGTTGAGCTGTTGCGGGGGCGTCCATTTCTCTACAAGTATCAGACGCGTACTTTCAAATTCTCTGTCTTGCTTACTGGAGTCTGCTCACAACTGGTGCTTGGCGTCACACCCATCCGCAGACCACACTTTGCGCCTCACGCATGTAAGCAGTACACTGGCCTTCCTCAGTCCAGAATGATCGCTGTTGCAGCCTGGACCTCACAGACCTCTGCCACGGACTGTCTCCGAGCCTGTAAGAAGGGAACAGAATCATAGAGACGAAAGCGAACCAGAAACTCCCCCTTCTACTTAGGCTGGTCAGTTACTAAGTTCGCTTTCACAGAACGCTTTTTAGCTAAAACAGATCAGGCAAAATTTTAGTCTTGGCTGGATTGCCTTCTTATATTATTGGATTAAGATGGCGCATTACAAAGGTTTGTTTTTCATGCATTACTTTTGTGGTTCATGAAACTCACAGTTGCCCTGAGTACGTAGATATGGAGCAAAGTAAATTTATTTTCATGTCTGCCTTCCAAATAGGGCCGAGTTTCTGAATTTCTGCTTAAAGGCTACGTTACAGAACTTGGCTGGTCCGATAACATTTGGAGTTCATCAAATTCTAACTGACGAGTAAACACAGGGACAATGTTTCTCTCCTGGACTTAACTTATAGAGTTGTCAATGTCAAATGAGCTTGTGGTGCTATAAAAATTTTGCTTTACTTTGCTCCCCATTTGGTTATTGTCATCTAGCCACAGCTCTTAAAATCTTGTTAAAGTACATTAGGGCTTATTACCTCTCTTGTTTATATTAGGGATTCAGTAAGAGGAGGTGTCAATGATGTAAACATCGCATAAAAGTAAAGGTTTCAGGGATGAAAAAAGCGCTTAATGGAGATGCTTCGCTAGTGGGAACTGAATTCTGATACTATCCAGAACCAGCTCTTATTCTGAGACGCTCCCCACTTACAAAGAGTGTCAAACAACCTTTTAGCAACCTTCAAAAGAAATTTATGATTGTTTACATAAAAGTGTTTCAGACTCTTCATCTGCTATAAATTGTGTACAGCCAAGTGGGTGCACTAGGATTTATACTAAATCTCTTTATCTGGTAAGATAAAAGAAATGTTTATAATTTCCCTGAAATGTATTTGCTTTTTCCATGGCTTCAGATAATACTGTTAGTCCCCTAAAAGGAGCCATTTAAGAAATAGCTGTTTAACCAACTACAAATGCAAACAGTAGCATAAACCCTTTGGTATTTTCTAATTTCCAAAAATGAACAATTGTGCCTTTTCCAACCATTTGACCCCTTCTATAAGAAGGGGCCTGATTTGTGAGGTTCATCCAATTTTTCTGCATATCTATGGTGGAGCACCTGGGTGGCTCAGTTGGTTAAGCATCCAACTCTTGGTTTTGGCTCTTGGTTCGTGGGATTGAGCCCCATGCCGGGCTCTGTCCTGACAGCACAGAGTCTGTTTGGGATTCTGTCTCTCCCTCTCTCTTCACTTCCTCTCTCTCTCTCTCTCTTTCAAAATAAATAAGCCTAAAAAATAAATCTGTCTATACATATAAAAGCATATCTATGACAAGTTGTTTCTCATCTTGGTTTCTTGAATTCACCTGTGATGAAAGTATGCCTTAAAGAAAATTAAAACCATCGTAAGATACCAGTTTACACCCACCACAGTGGTGAAACAAAGAAAAAGGCCATCGGTAACAAGCGTTGGGAAGGATGTCACATACGGAGTTCTCAAACAAGCTAGTGGCGGTATGAATTTTAACAGCTACTTTGGAAAACAATTTGATCTTCTGAGTAAAGCAGAGGGTGCTTCTTCCTGGGGTACACCCATAGAGGTCGTTGCACATGTGCACTGGGATATACACTAGAATATTCCTGTTAGTGTAGTTTCTAAGAGCAAAAGTTCTCAACAGGACTTTCAAAGCCATCTACTAGAAGAAGGAGTAAATTTATATTTTTCTATTCATACAACTGCAGCAAAAGTGAATGAATTTGAGCTACCTGCATCTGCATGAATGGATCTTAAACACATAACATTGGGTAAAAGAGCATTTCCAGAAAACTTCTGACAATAAGATTTCACTCAAACAGTTACCCAATGTGCAAAGCTGAGCGATATGCGTGAGAGATAAAATGATCAAGAAACTCAAGTGAATTATTAATAGACAAAGATAATTGCCATCTTTTGGGGGAAAGAAAGAAAGAATCAATGGAGAGCAACATGGTGGAGTTGGAAGGAACTGGTCATGTGTTATTTCTGAAGCTGGATGGTGTTCACATGAGTGCATTTAAAACATCAGACAGGGGGCGCCTGGGTGGCTCAGTCAGTTAAGTGTCCGACTTCAGCTCAGGTCATGATCTCTTGGTTTGTGGGTTCCAGCCCTGCATCAGGCTCTGTGCTGAATGCTTGTTTAGGGCTTGGAGGCTGCTTTGGATTCTGGGTCTCCTTCTCTCTCTGCCCCTCTCCCACTCATGCTCTCTCAAAAATAAATAAATGGGGGCTCCTGGGTGGCTCAGTCAGTTAAGCCTCTGGCTTCGGCTCAGGTCAGATCTCATGGTCGTGGGTTCTAGCCCCGTGTCGGGCTCTGTGCTGACAGCTAGCTCAGAGCCTGGAGCCTGCTTCCAGTTCTGTGTCTCCTTCTCTCTCTGCCCCTCCCCCTCTCATGCTCTGTCTCTCTCTGTATCAAAAATAAATAAAACAATAAAAAATTAAATTATTAAAAAAATGTAAAATTAAAAAAAAATTAAAAAACCCATCGGACAGATGTGATACATATAATTTGCAAGCATGAAACTTTTCATAACACAATGAAAGTTAATGGAAAAAGTTTATGTCGTAGAAAGAAGTCACGAGCACTGTATCTGTTAGGTCCCATTAGGTTATTCTGGGTAAGAAACCATCTCTTACTCACACTGGCCTTAGTGAAGCAATGTTTATTTTTCTCTCATGGCTACGTGTCCAACAAGAGTCACCAGGTACCTCTAATTATTCTGGTAACTGAGGGACCCAGGCTGGAAGAGCTGCTATGGGAAGAACCTTATGAGTAATGTCTTTGGGAAAATTATTGCCCCATCATTGCCTACAGAGGGGATGGGGGAGGGGAGAAGGAACACAGTGAGTCACGCACACACTGGCTTCTCCAGTTCCTACCTGGAAGTGGTGTGTCACTTCTACTCACACTTCACTGACCAAGCGAAGCCCTGTGGCCCTTCCTATACTCAATGAAGTTGGTAGGAAAGTGCCATCATACTATGTCTCTGGAAAGAGAACCTGGATATTTGTGAACAGACCCAGTGACCATAGGACTTCTATATGACAATAGTCAAATTTCGAGTTCCTTGCTGCTTCTCCTATCTAAAGCTTCAGAAGAACACAGTTAAGCCTGGTTGCCACTCCTCCTCTGATAAGGATACAAAGTGCCAAATTGGGAAACATTCTTCCTTCTTCCTTTTTTAAAACATGTTTATTTGTTTGTTTATTTATTTTTAGCGTTTATTTATTTTTAACAGAGAGAGAGAGAGAGAAAGACACAGCACAAGTGAGGGACGGGCAGAGAGAGGGAGTCACAGAATCCGAAGCAGAATCCAGGCTCTGCTCTGTCAGCACAGAGCCTGACACGGGGCTCAAACTCACAAATAGTGAGACTGTGACCTGAGCTCAAGTCAGATGCTTAACTGACTGAGCCACCCAGGTGCCCCTATTTATTCATTTGAGAGAGAGAGCATGGATGGGGGAGGCGCAGTGAGAAAGGGAGAGAGAGAGTATCCCAAGCACGCTCCACACTGTCAGCACAGACGCCAATGTGGGGGACTCGAACTCACAAACCATGAGCTTATGACCTGAGCGGGAGTTGGACACTTTACTGGCTAACCCACCCAGGTGCCCCGGGAAAGGTTTCTTTCTTGATGGTCTTAAGAGAGAATCCCTTGTGGAGATAGAATGCTTTTATTTCAAACAAAAGCAATATACTTGGAGTAAAATCTTATCAGGATAAAGATCTGTGGGTGTTTTCTGCTTGCTGTGGAGGAGAAAGGGAAAACCAGTCAGTGTTCCACTTCCCAGAACTGGGAAAAGTCAGGCTGTGGTGACAGCAAGTGTGGGTAGAGGATGATGAGCATGGATACCAACAGAAATCCATGCTTATTTGAAAAGGTAGCCACCAGAAATGACAAATTCATGCCCAGCATCTGCCCCTTCCTTTGTGTCAGCATTCCAGCGCCTCATAGATGGCTGACACACCGGCATCCAGCAATCCAGGGAGTGAGAAAATACATACTAACCATGTGACAGGGGTGGGGAGGCTGGGGGTGGGGCAGAGATGGGCTGTTTACTCTCTAGTCCAATTCTTTGTCCAGCACACGTTGGAAAACTACATTTCCCAACCTCCCCTGCAGTTAGGTTTGGGCCATGGAATCTGGATTCTGGATAGTGGATCATGGCAGACATGATGTGATGTCCAGACCCGGGCATAAAAGAGCAACAAAGTATCTCATACTTTGTCACCTCCCTTGTCTTTGGGCCCAAAGCAGAGGAGCCTTTCCAAGGAGCCCGGGTCCTCAGATCACCTCAGGGAAGGCTGGCCTCTGAAAGCCTGAGGGGATGATGCTATGAGAAATAAATAAGCCTTTATTTTGTGAAGCCAGCAAGATCTGGGGGTTTTTAGTTTCATCAGCTAGTGTTCCTTGACTATAAATAATATGAGGGACCACAGCCCCCTTCTGCATAGCTACTGCTGGCACAGGCCTCTGCTGGGCTGAATTCAGATACTTCTCTGGAATGAGTAGATCAGAGAGCCTTGCCATCTTTTTTTTTTTCTTTTTTTTAATACTCTCAAAATGGGTAGGCAAGCCAGGCCTTGCTCATGTGTAGGTGATCAGAGTTAAAATTATATTTTGAGCCCATATAAATGCTTCAACCGATTTAAAAAAATTTTTTCTTCCCATTCAGACTTTATGGTTTTCTGGGATGTGAACCTTGACTTGCCTTTGCAAGTGATTTAAGAGCTGAGTGTTTTTTAGCAGAAGGTGTGATATGACATAAGAAATGATATAATAATTCTATAAATGTCTGGACGGGCTACTTCCTTATGCTTTAGGGTCAGTTAGGCATAATAAGCCCATTGAATGAAGGAGGATCCAGGTTCCACATGTTATTTTGTGTATGTGGAATGTGGAGAGAGAAATGTCCAGAGCGGAAAAAGGCTGGAGTCCAAAGTAGATAAGCAGGCAAAACGATGGTCAGAAAGGAAGCTGTCCGTTGAATATTTTTTTCCTACAAGAAACGGAAATGTGGATTGTAGTCATTGTGATAAGACCTGTAAGGTGACACTTTTGTGCCCCTGACCTAGGTGTAAGTGGCTTACTGTTCCTTATGGAAGGGGAAGACTCCGCCTGTGCCCATTCACTGTCCTGTAGGAAGCTTGGGAAAACTGTAATGGCTGCCGGCCTCCCAAGAAGAGTTAGGGACACATAAGGTGCAGCATCTGAAGTGCTTGGTCCTTGTCACATGGAGCCTTGCATTCTTGCCTCACATATACATGTCGCTGAAGCAGCCTGGTGACTGCCTGACTCACGAGTCAGGAGCTAAAACCTAAATCTTGATCATGTGTGTTGTAAGTGCCCCTCTGGGCAACTTTGCACCCTCCCCTTCCCCCCAACAGCTTCAGCACCTGCATCTACAACATGACTCCACAGAAATGTTGTTAGGGGCGAGCGAGGTGATAAACAACAAAGGAAAACAACCACAGCAATGCCGGGAATGTTCCTAGCATTCAATAATGTTTGCTCCCTTCATGCTTTCCTCAATTCGATATTAAGTTCCTTGAGGGCGGGAGCAGGACACATTCGTTTTGTATTGCCCCAAGGGTCCGGGCCCTGCTGGGAAGACGGGAGCCTAGTTATTCAATGTGCGCACCCCTGGCCGGTGGTGAGGTTTCAGGGCTAATCATTAATCCTTAGTAATTAAAATGCTGGCCCCCGCCTTGAAAGATAGGGGTATTAGGTGGCCTTCCGTGTCATCAGCCTTTAAGAGACTCAAATGACAGAGGCTGGAAAAATAGAAAATTTATTTGTCTCATGTAAAAATCTTAATGGGCAGTGCAAGGCCGGGATAACGGCGCCATTGTGTGCCCAGTGGCCTCTGACATCACTGTCCCAGTGGCCTCTGACCTCACTGTCCGAGATGCAGGAAGGGCGCAAGCAGGATGTCTGATGCACCTCCTCTCCTCACCTCCCTTCAGCCCGAAGTCCCAGCTGCAACAGGCCTGGGGACTGACTTTTTTTTTCTTTCTTTCTTTTTTTTTTTTTTTTCTATCTTAGAGGCCATGCAGGTTCCATTACCTGCAAAGGGAGATTAGACATTACATTTTTTTAAATGTTTTATTTATTTTTGATACAGAGAGAGACAGAGCATGAGAGGGGGAGGGGCAGAGAGAGGAGGAGACACAGAACTGGAAGCAGGCTCCAGGCTCTGAGCTAGCTGTCAGCACAGAGCCCGACGCGGGGCTCGAACCCACGAATGTGAGATCTGACCTGAGCCGAAGTCGGAGGCTTAACCGACTGAGCCACCCAGGCGCCCCTAGACATTACATTTTTAATACTTTGTGGAGAGTGGAATGACTGCTGGTCCCCCACTGTGGCCCGTGAGGATAGTAGTCGCTCCCAGTGATGCTGCAGAGGAAGTCTGCAAGCATCCTGAGTCCCAGATAAATCAAATGTGCCAGACAGCCTTTTTATTTTTTTTTTTTAAGTTTTTAATGCTTATTTATTTTTGAGAGACAGAGAGAGAGAGAGAGGGAGACACAGAATCCAAAGCAGGCTCCGGGCCCTGAACTGTCATCAAAGAGCCCGATGCAGGGCTTGAACTCACAAACTGAGATCATGACCTGAGTCGAAGTTGGATGCTCAACCGACTGAGCCACCTTGGCACCCCAAGAGCCACCAGACAGTCTTGAATTACTCATTTATGTGTGAGAAATAAATTTCTTTCTTAAAATGCCTATTATTTGGGCTCTTTCTTATCTATGAGTAAACCTATATCCTAAGGGTTGCTGTCGGGCTGCTGTCCGGCCGTATCTGTGTGGCCATGTGTATCCTCTGCCCATATGACCACCCACCTGGGAGTGAGTGGTCCCTCTCTCTCCTGACTCAGTGGTAACACTGACAGGCAGGAGACTATTGTCTCCACCCAACTGTGACTTCATTCTATCAGGCTAAAATTTAGATTAGGAGTGAGTTAATGTGCCAAATTGTACCCCAGTGGCTTCCAATTTATTCTCTTCTCACTGATAGGGACAGGCCCTGTATACTTATTTCTTATACTAGCAATACAATTTGTACAAGACTCTTAAAAAATATCAGGCCAATCAGAAGCAGTGACATGATAAATCAGTCCTGCCTTGGACTTTCCTGCAGTAGGAAATCTCGGTATGTGAAAATTCAGATATATTTAAAGTGATCAGCTTGTACAAAAAGATTGATTCCTTTATAAAATAAGCAGAAGAAGAGGTGGGTCCACCTACTCTTTTGCTGAATATCTAAATGCTTTTAAATAGCAACATTGCCTTACACATTTATATTTTTTTAATGTTCATTTATTTTTGAGAAAGAGAGAGAGAGAGAGAGAGAGAAAGAGAAAGGGAGAAAGGGTAAGTGGGGGAGGGGCAGAGAAAGAGAAAGAGACTCAAAATCCAAAGCAGACTCCAGGCTTCTAGCTGTCAGCCCAGAGCCCAATGTGGGGTTCGAACTCACGAACCATGAGATCATGACCTGAGCTGATGTCAGGTGCTTAATCGACTGAGCCACCCAGGTGCCCCTCCTTACCCATTTATAATAGTATGCCCCCAATTACCTCAAATGTTCACATAATCCATCTGTTACACAAAATGAGATAACCAACTAAACACCCATGTCGGGTCCAAATAAAATAGTTGGAAATTCATCCATGTGATACTGTTTTTCCAACGTTACTGCTCTGACATTAACAGCAAGAATGTAAAACAGGAAGGAACAGTAAGGAAAATATTACCTAAAGGCATAGCGAAGGAATTAAGATGGTGGTCCAGTCGGTACTAGAGCAAGCTTTCACATGTCTTCCTGTTACATCTTATCACAGTTTGGACACTTTCCCTCCCTACCTTGTAGAGTTTGTACTGTCTGTACTTGGTAGTTTATACTTTGTATAGTTTTAACGTCATTTAAAAAGTCTCAACTCTAGGCATTTTCCCTTCTCACACAGTAGCTGTGATACCACGGAAGGGTCGAACTAACTTAATTATGATCTTTAAAACAAGACCTCCAGCTTTTGAAGCAATCCAGCCTTCATATCCAACAGCTTGAATCTTTAATAACACAGAGAAGGAAATAGAAAAAGTGCCTAGAAGGGGAAACCAAGATTTTCATCTGGGCTGTTTTTCATTATAAGTCTTTAGAGACGAACAAATAAACAAACAAACAAACATAAAAAACTGCTTTAAGGGGGACTTGGGTGGCTGAGCATTTTAACTCTTGATTTCTGCTCAGGTCATCATCCCAGGGTTGTGGGACTGAGCTCTGAGTCGGGCTCTGCACTGAGCACAGAGTCTGCTTGATTCTCTCTCTTCCTCTGCCCCTCCCCCACTTGTTTCCTCCTCCTCCTGTCTCTTTCTCTCTCAACATAAATAAATAAACTTAACAACAACAACAACAACAACCACAAAGAAACAAAAACCTCACTTTTCTTCAGGAAGAACATTCTCTGGATGTGAAGGCTGTATCTTTTTACACTCATGAATCCTGCAGAAGTCCACTTCTTGTAAGCAATTATGTAATTCATCAACTTTGTAGCCACAGTTCCATTTGCAGCTCCAGCTGCCACTCCGTGGGGGAGGGAAGGCCCTGGCAGCTGTCCAAGGCCACACACCAAGCAAGAAAATCAAAGTTTGCAAAGAGTGGTGAGTACCGTCTCCACTGCATTATGCCAGGAGAAGTGAACCGTTCCGAACTGCTCTCTGGTTTATTATCTTCTCGCCCATTCCCAGGAAGTATCTGCCACAGATAGGTGGGGATGGGAAAACCTATCAGCACTCTAAATGCAAGTTTCTAGAAGGAGATGCAATTAGCAGAGGAAAAACCATATGTAGATACAATATATGACTATACCAACAACTCCTACACCTGGAAGCTCTTTCCTGCCTAGATTGTCTTCCCTAAGACCCCTTCACCTCTCTCGGCCTCTGGGAAGCAGGCGGCCCCCCTCTTCCCAGGCCTCCTCACCCCAGGCCGCCTCACTTAGGGGTCTACACTGGCAGCTTTAACCTGACCAGACCTCCTGGAAACTTCTCCAAGGCTCCAGTGGACGTCCGCGTCAGGGTTTTGCTCGCCTGGTTTCTGGGTTCCCCATGTTGGTTGGTGCACCCCGCTCAGAGGAAAGAAGCAGAGGACCCCTGTTCAGGTTCACTTCTGAAGTGTCGCTTTGCTGATTTGTCTTGCTGGTGAGTTGCTGGCTCCTCTCCTATCTCCATCTATCTTTACACGGGACAAAGCAGACATTTCCTTTCTCTGCTTCAGAAGTGACCACCTAACCACAGGCCAGGTGCTTCCGGCTGGCATTCTTCTGCCTGGAGGACCCCTGGACACGAGCTCTGGTAGCCATTTTCTGTTCTGCTTTTTGTTTACTTACTGCCTGCACTGTGACATGTGTTGAGAGTGGAGAACAGTGGAGTGGAAGGGAGAGAGCTTTGAACTTGAAGTCATAGCAGTTTTAATCCTCTCGGCCTGAGGTCTTAGCGTCTGTGTGATCTTTGGTTGTCCTTTAACCTCATGGAGACTCAGTTTCTTCATCTGTAAAATGGACATCCACATGCTTCTGCTCAGTCAGCAGGAGCCAACAGATACTCCTTCCCCAGAGATTTTCCCTCAGATTTTCCCTTAGTCTTCATAAATATATTTTAAAGATTCATGGCATGTCTTCTGTTTAATAGCTAAAAGCCAGACTCCTTTTAGAAAGTAGAAAGAGGGAAGACTGTGTAACTCAACTGGGTTAAGGGTCTGACTCTTGATTTCGGCTCCGGTCATGATCTCACGGTTCGTGAGATTGAGCACCAATTATGGCTCTGGGCTGACTGTGTGGAGCCTGCTTGGGATTCTCCCTCTCTCTTTCTCTCCCTCTCTCTCTGCTCCTCCCCTGCTTGCTCTCTCTCTCTCAAAATAAATAAATAAACTTTAAAAAAAGGAAAATAGAAATTGAAGTTAAGATGAAAATCCGGAGAATTTCTAATAATGTGTTGTGCAGTTTAGTTGAATTACTAGATAGAAAACAATTCAGCAGAGCTGGCTGCATGGTAGAGGCCCCACAGGTGAGCCCCTTTCTCTCTTCTTTATGACACATTTGCATCTCCAGATCTGGGACACAAGTTTCTAGGAAATCAGGGAAGAGAGAGTGAAAAGTATCAAATGCTCATGAAGACACTGGGAATATTGGGGTTTATTTCCTTTTTTAAAATGTTTATTTATTTATTTGTGAGAGAGAGATAGAGAGAGAGAGCAGGGGAGGGGCAGAGAGGGAGAGAGACCTAGTATCCAAAACAGGTGCCAGATTCTGGCTGTGCTGACAGCTCAGAGCCTAATGCAGGGCTCGAACTCAGGAACTGTGAGATCACAACTTGAGCCGAAGTTAAATGCTTAACTGATTGAGCCACCAGGCACCCCATGGGTTTTGTTTTACAGAGCAGATTTCTTGATATGTGTTCCCTTGAGGCAGAAAGGGTAAAGCCAAATTCCCCTGATCCCATTCTGTTCAGGAGTGACCGTAGCAGGTGCACAAGTGGATCAACGGTGCAGGTTCATGTGTCTCTTCATCCACTGCGATCCCAGATGAGGGAGCATGGGCTCACTTAAGGCACCTCTTAAGCCCAGAAGAAGTAAGTGTGACCTGTGGTCATTTGCAAAGCCACATGACCGCACCTGTGACTGAAGGAGACCCAGAATCCAAAGCAGCCTTCAAGCCCTAAACAAACATTCAGCACAGAGCCTGATGCAGGACTCAAACCCATGAACCGAGAGATCATGACCTGAGCCTAAGTCAGGACCCTTAACTGACTGAGCCACCCAGGCGCCCCCTCATTGCTGTTTTAAAACACTAACCTATGATCATCTGGTATATGTTAAGGATAAGGCTCAACAATTCAAAAATAAGTGAACATGGTGATTCTTCTCTATCTTAATATTCTCATTATTAATATTTTTGGCCATTTAAGACCTATGAACTATTTTATATCTGGAAGGGCCCCGAGTTAAAAGACAGTCTATAAATCTGGATACTAATTTTCATCTCCTCTTTCTCAAGAAAGCCTGGCATTTGGCTATTCAACAGAATTCTTGTAGTACATAAATCTTATAAAAATACATGGAGATGAAATATAAGATCCTGGGTGAAAGGGTTTTTCCTCAGCTGGGGACTCAGCTGGGCCACGTGGGTTGTGGAAGATGCAGAAGAGAGGTTTTTGGAAGTAGGTGCCCAGAGCAGGTCCATCTCATTCAGTGCACGTGGTCAGTAGAGACCTGGGCGGAAGTCCTAGTCTCTTACCACCCACCGGGTACATTTTAGATCCCAACAATCCTCATCTTCTACAGGCTCTTTTGGAGCACAGCCTGGATTCAGTGACTGGAGGCAAAGGAATTTCACTTACTCCTAAGTGCAGGCAAGACACTGGCAAGAGCTTGTGTAAATCATCAAGAGTAGAAAACACAGCTTCCACAATATGTAACTGGCGAGGGTAACAAAAGCGCTTGTGACATAAACAAAACACAGCGTTACAGTCTTTCCCCAACAAACCTTTGAGCTTGATTCAGTGGGATTAATTGTCTCTTGCCCGAGGATGTCAACTGTGGTGCATCTTATATAAAAGATACTCCAAGGTCACTTTCGGTTGTAAACACAATCTCCATTCAGTAATTAGAATGTCATGGTGCAGATGTTAATCAAAACTTTGAACGTGAAGGCATCTAATTGTCTGACTTCCTTCAGCTCTGACCTGCTTCAGGCAGGGTCCTCTGGTCTCCACCCCTCCCAGCTCGGCCCCTCCCTCCCCTCCCTTCCCACCCCCTCCCTGCTCAAGCCCTGCTCACTCCCCTCCCTGCTTACCTCCTTTCCCCTTCCTTCCTCCTTCCCTTGCCTCCTCCCTCCCCTTTCTACTCACCCCCTGCTCACTTCCCTACCTCTCACACCCCTTCTTCCTTCCTCACTCCCCTCCTTCCTCACTCCCTCCTTATTCAACAGCCTGTTCTCTGCTCACCTCTCAGCCCTCCCGCCCCATCCTTCCTTTCCTCCCTCCCCATTCCCCTCTTCACTCCCTCCCTGCTCACTCTCCTCTCTGATCACCTCCCAGACTCTTTCCTCCCTCCTTTCCTTCATCCCCTCCCTACTCACCCCTGCTCACCTCCTTCCCTTCTCATTTTCCTCCCTCCTCACTTCCTCTTCCTTCCTCCCCTCCCTATTTACCCCCTTCTCACTTCCCTCTCTCTTCACCCCTACTCACTCTCTTCCTCACCCCTCTGCTCACTCCTGTCCCTCCTCACCTTCCTCTCTCCTCCTTCCTATCTCTCCTCATTCTTTTCCCTCCTCTCCCCTCCTACTCACTAACTCCTCTGCCTCCTCCCTCCCTCCTGACCCCCACTCTGCTCCCCTCCCTGCTCTCCTCTGGTCTTACCTCCTCTCTCTTCATCTCCCTTCCGCCTCACCCCCTCTGCTCACCTCCTTTGATCACTTTGCCCTCCTTGCTCACCTCTTCCTCCATGTATACTTTTCCTCACCTTCTGGATCCTTGCAAACACCAAAGAGAAGAGGGGGAGGGAAGGGAGCTTAGTGGTCCCTGGGCCTGAAGCTGCCGTCCCTAGTTAGGTTGCCAATGATGAAAACAGATCTTTCCTACATGGCTGCTTCTTTGGGTTCTTTGAAATACTCTGCTGGGCTCTTCCTCCACTGCTTCCATTCCCTGCGTGGGTTCACCTCTGTTTCTGCTGGCCATTTGTAGTCTCCCCTCAGCTGCTGGGTACCCAGTGAACTCCTGCTGCTGGGATGTCCTCACGGCAGGTGGAGGAGGTGAGCTGGGTCTCCCTCTAGCACGGCTCCCATCAGCTCCCAGGATCCCCACTGGCCCTGAGGATGCAGGGGACCCACTCCAGAGCACTCTCCTGGTGTTAGCACCAAAGGAGTGAGGCAGCGCCTTGCTCTTTGGACACTTTGCCTCTGCAGAAGGCAGGCCTCAGGTGACACTTTAGCCTGGCATTCTTAGTCATGAGTTGGAAACTGGTCTTTGGTGTACAGCAACTGCATATTAAATTTTCTGAGGAGTCTCTGAAACTCTCTCCACCAGCCTCTCACTCGACACCCTTGAGGGTAGAAGGTGATACCCCTCCATTCTCCCAGATAAAGAGGATGAGGGTTCACAGGACAGTAGCACTTCCTGCCAAAAAAGAAAAGAAACACGAAAAGAGAAGGACAAAACACTTGGCTAATTTCCTTTGTCCACCCTCTCTGATCTACTTTTTTAAAAAAGTGTTTTTTAATTTATTTTTGAAACAGAGAAAGAGCACGAAACGGGGAGGGGCAGAAAGAGAGAGAGAGACACACAGAATCAGAAGCAGGCTCCAGGCTCTGAGCTGTCAGTCCAGAGCCTGACACGGGGCTCGAACCCATGAAGGTGAGAGCATGACCTGAGCTGAAGTCGGAGGTTTAACCGACTGAGCCACCCAGGTGCCCCCTGATCTCCTTTTATTCTTCTGATCTGATCGAAAGCTTCAAGACTCATGGGACACGTTTTCAAGGCCTTTCCAAGTGGTTGCATCTGAAGCTGAAGGTCTGACCTCACTTTCACTTTGACGTATTACATCCGTTGGGTCAGCCTGCAGAAGCAGAGGCTGCAAGAATTTGATTCTAACACGCTGCTGCTCATATTATCCCAAGCAGCTCTGATCAACTAGATATGTGGCTCTTTTCTGCCCTGGCCCAGCAGGGCCACTGGGGACACGATTTGGGCCTGCCAACTTCAGAGACAAGAAGAATAAGACTGTTGTGACCAGTCCTTTTTATTTATATTTCTATTGCCCTAGACAATGCCAGCGCTTTTCCTGGGTTGGTAATGGACAGGTCAGGGGGTTCAGCTCATTGAGGGGAAGAACAGAAAAAAACATTTTTCCCCAAGTGCTTCAACGTACAGGGTGAGGTGGGAAGGCAGAGGTGAGTATTCCTTGGCGTTTAGAAGGGACTCACTTGTCACCCTGGTAACGAATCACAACCCTCAGTCAATAAGGTCACAAATCCCACAGGGGCATGCACACTTACTTTCTGGGCTGCCACGCTATCAGTCAACATCATCATGCTACATTATAAACAACCACAAGCTCGGGGGCCTCTGTGAAGCAATGCCTATTATTTATGTATATGTGAGAGGGTTCCCTTGGGGGCCAACCAGATGGTTCTGCTGATCTGGCTGGGCTCACTCCTCTTAAATGGAGGTTGAGTGATCTAGGCTGACCTTGGCTGGGAGTGACAGGGAGATTTGGCTGTGCTCGACATAAATCTTCTCCCATAACAGGCTAGCTCAGGCAGGTAAAGGTGCAAAGTGGGTAGAAATCTGCAGGAACGCTTGAGGCCGAGTTCTTGGAACTGGCACACTTTTTTCTTCTTTTCTTTTCTTTTACAATTTTTAATGTTTATTTATCTTTGAGAAAGCAATAGAGTGTGAGTGGGCAAGGGGCAGAGAGAGGGGGAGACACAGAATTCAAAGCAGGCTCCAGGCTCTGAGCTGTCAGCACAGAGCCCATTGTGAGGCTCAAACTCATGAGCTGTGAGATCATGTCTTGAGCCAAAGTGGGATGCTTAACTGACTGAGCCTCCCCTTTTTTCTTTCCTTTCCTTTCCTTTTCTTTTTTCTTCTTTTCTTTTCTTTTTTCTTCTCTTCTCTTCTCAAATATATTTATTTTTGAGAGAGATAGAGAGGGAGAGAGAGTGAGAGAGAGAGAGAGAGAGAGAGAAGAGAGAAGAGAGAAAAAAGAGGCAGAAAGAGAGAGGGAGAGAGATGAAATCCCAAGCAGACTCCACACTGCCAGCACAGAGCCTGATGTGGGGCTCGAACCCACGAACCGTGAGGTCATGACCTGAGCCGAAGTCAGACATTTAACTGACTTAGCCACCCAGGTGCTCCTGGAACACTTATTTTCAATGTGGATATCCTGTATTTCTTATTTGCCAATTCTGGTGACCCTATATTTCATTTTACTGGCCAAAACAAGTCCCATGGCCAGGCCCAAAGTAGTGGGGCAGGGCAGAGAGCTCTCCCCACAGTAGAAAGACTTGCAGTTACCTGGCAAAGGGCAAGGACCTAGGGATGGCTAGTAATGCAATCAACCTACCCCCTGGGCTTTTCTACAAACTTCTGTCACTCTGGCTAAGGACAGTCATATTTATAATGGTTTCCCTCATGGTCTTCTCACCTGCATTGCTTGCAGTAGACATTGACCTTGTAAATGGCCATACTCCCTTGCTAAAGGGACTCCTGCCCTTGCAAAGCTTTGCAAACAGATGCTTCAAAGTCCTGCTCTGGCACCGTGATGAATTTCATCACCTTTTGGCCCTTTATGGTCCCAAACAGTCAAAATGGTAAATGTGAACTCTGACAATATCAGGGGATTATGGTGCTGGGATCACTGGTAAGTAAGAATGACAAGTGAGTGGGAAGAAAGGCACAGAGCCAACTGGGGGCTAGAGACTTTGAAAGACAGAGCCGAGGGGTGGCAGAGAAAAGCTGGAAATGAGATTGTAACTCAGATCATGGTTTCCAAGCCTGCTTAACCTGGCGATATTATACATTCCGTAGGTCCCTGTGAGGACTGGGCACTCCTAGCCTTTATCAACCTTAGAGACTGAAATCCACTTCCGCAGCTTGTTCTGTCAGTGTGAGTGGGATCACACCCTTTGATGGAATTAAGATTGGTTGGACACCTTCCTCTGGTGAAAACTAATTGCACATAAATCTTAGTTAATCTCTATTTTTCTCAGCTGTATTTCATTAATTTTATGACCAATATCTCTCTGCATTAGAGATAATGAATACAAAAGTTGTATTTGACTTCTCATATATTTGCTTACGTGTTTTGGCTTGCACATCCCCCCAAGGAGAAATCATACCAGTTCGGTATTAGTGTGGAATATTCAGAATTTGGGTCCTGCTTTGGTGAAATGCAGTAACCTCCTCACAATTTTTCTGATATCTGAGAATTTGTTTTGTTAATGTGGTGTGATTTGAGGACTGGAAGAAGAGGGAGTAGCTATTAGCATGATTTAATTTTATTGCTTTTGAAGTAGCAAATGTTCATTGACTTGCAGACGAATTATTTTATTTCTCTGAAAAAGTGCAGTATACAATGAGTGACAGCTGATGATGTGTTTTTTCTTGGCAAGTACTTTTAAGATGACTATTTCTTTTCTTTAAAAAAAATTTTTTTTTAATGTTTAGGTTTGAGAGACAGAGAGACAGTGCAAGCTGGGAAGGGGAGAGAGAGAGGGAGACATAGAATCTGAAGCAGGTTCCAGGCTCTGCACTGTCAGCATAGAGCCCAGTGCAGGGCTTGAACCCACAAACTGTGAGAGCATTGACCTGAGCCAAAGTCAGATGCTCAACTGAGTCACCCAGGAGCCTTGTAAGAAGACTTTTTCTAAACACAAAATGACAAGCAAATTCTTGGGAAGAAGTTGCATATTTCTTCAGTGAGTTCACAGTGATCTACTGTATCTTTTTCATTTTGTCTGTGCTCCTTAGAAATCCTTTATCTATTTATAGATAGAAATACCCTTTATCTATTTATGGATAGAAATCCTCTATTTTTCTTTTTTCTGCTTTGAATGGAAATATTCTGTGGAACAACCCCACTTTATAGATCCGTTTCAACCTCTTGATTGGTTCATTAAAATTCATTTCTAAGAGTTTTTG
The DNA here is from genome assembly GCF_006229205.1 of Suricata suricatta. Lineage (NCBI taxonomy): Eukaryota > Metazoa > Chordata > Mammalia > Carnivora > Herpestidae > Suricata > Suricata suricatta. The sequence goes on along the minus strand of NC_043712.1, from coordinate 70,540,339 downwards.
CATAGCATAGATTTATGACCCTAAACATTCTACATCAACAGCATGTTGAGCCTGATATGGTTGATGGAGTGGAGAGACTATTTAGTGCAAAGAACTGAAATTTTATAAGCTTTGGCAATAAAGGGTAAAGATCTATATTCATTTAGAAACTAATATTGGAAAACAGTGCCTTGTAATTTTATAGTGTATCAACTTAACTGATTCTCAAAATAACCCTTGTGTGAAATAGGCAGTGAGGTAGCTAGATCCCCACGGCAAAGATGAGAAAAACTGAAGCTCGGAGAGGTTGAGTGGCTTGGCCAGTGTCGTCTTGGTATTTTGAAGAACTAAGATAGGAATCCAAGTTTTCTGTCTCCAAGTCTTGACTTTTTACATCACAGCGTTACAACTTCTAAGACAGAAGTGGTTCGTTAGGGTAAGGCCTGGACATACAAAGATGAAGGACACACCATCGCTATTTTCAAGGGCTCATTGGGAAGCTCACCGGGAGATAGACAAATCAGAGTGTATTTTGCAGTGCCATTTGGTAAGGACACGCATAGGAGCTGCAGAATGTGGGTGTAAGGGAAGGAGGGCCCAGTTCTGTCAGAACTGGGAGCCGGGAAGAGCTCAAGCTCCTGTCATCACAAGAAGGAGTTTTGGTCCATTTCAGTATTTCTCTTCCACAGACCTGAACATGGAAGAGGAAGTGCTTTTGTTTTTGTGTTCGTTTTCCATGGTCAGGCAACTGAGCGACTGAGGGATTGAATTGATGGTATTGAACACAGCCACTCCAGCTGAGCAAGGAAGTCGGTGGCAGTTGAAGATTTCTTGGTCTGGGTGGAAGGGGTGCTCCCAGCCAAAGGCAGGATGGGTGAAGCCTATAGAGGTAATGATGACTCCAGCCCTTTATCCTCTCCTGAAACTTCAGACAGTCACGTGGCAGATGGTATTTTCCAGAGATGGCCACGACAATGTCCAGTGTTTCCCATGCTCCTTCACACTACGACCTTCTATTCCCCTATTGAGGCATTGAGTCTAATTCTTCCCTTGGATTTGGGTGAGCTTGTGACCACATTAACCAATAGACTATGCAAAGGGATGCTGTGTGATTTCCAGCACTGGTTGCAAAAGAGGAGGCACCATTGTTCACAGGGACACTTTTGCTTTATTCTGGCTACTTTCTATAAAAGTGAAATCACTACTCCAAGGACGAACCATTTATGTATCTCTTCTCTCACATTATACCTATCTATCTTTCAATCTAGCTACTCATCTACTCATCTCTCATATATCTCTCCTAATATGAGAGAAAATGTTTCTACTGCAATTAGTTCTATTTTACTATTTCTTTTTTTTTTCTTTCTTCTTCTATTTTTTACTACTGGAGTTAAATTATGGATATGTAAAATTTGTTTATACACAGGGTCAGAAATAAAAGTTGGAGTTGGAAATGCATGTTTGTTTATTAAGAAGACTGTACAGGGGCTCCTGGGTGGCTCAGTCTGCTGAGCGTCCGACTCTCGATTTTGGCTCAGGTCATGAGCTCACAGTTTGTGAGTTGGAGCCCCGCATCAGGCTCTACGCTGACAGCATGAAGCCTGCTTGGGGTTCTCTCTCTCTCTCTCTCTCTCTCTCTCTCTCTCTCTCTGCCTCTCCCCTGTTCTTTCTCTCTATCTCTCTAAATAAATAAGCATTAAAAATAAAAAGAAAAAAAAAAGACTGTTCAGAAAGAAAAAGACTAGTGGACAAGGGCAATGTTGTGTCCCATCCTAAATGAAGCTAATGTTTACTCTTTCACAACCTTATGTTTTGAGACTTTTCTCTATCTCTCTGGTTTCTCCAGCTTAGTTTCTTTTATTGCCACTTTTTGCACTGTCCATCCCTTATTTACTACTAGTTTCCATGGCTACTCCCGAGGCCCTCTCTTCCTTCCTTTTTATTCCTTCCCATCCCCCCCCCCCCCATATTTTCCCTTTCTTCCTCCCTATACTCCAAGGATGATCTTATTCACTCTTTGGCTGAATTACCATTTATTGTGGATACTCATGAACTCCATAAGTATTTATTGAGTGCCTTCTGTGTGCCAGGCATTCTTCTGAGAGCCGGGGATACAGTTATAGCTTAATGTGTTTGGTGGTTTTATGCTTGTGAATTTTATTTTCAACTGGCAATGATCATTGCAGAAATTCAAATATTATTGTATAAATTTACATTAACATAAAATATGTGTTCTGAAGACGATGAATGTTTAGGAAAAAATGAGAAACTAGTCAGCAGCTTGAGCCAGCAGACTTTCCTACCTCTTCACTTGGAAAGAGGATCTATTTATCCTTGGTATTAAGGTAGCATGATTGATGAGAAGATAATTTTCCCTTTTTGACACATATTGCACTGGGTGGGATGCAGTTGGGGAGTCCCCTGTGATGACAGCTATTAATGGCATAAAACCTGTTTGAGGCCGATGCCAGGAGGGAAAGAACTGGGAAGTGTCATCTTACTCTGGTCTACTTGGCTCCCGCACGCTGCGGATTGTACTGGATCCCTGTAAGTCAGGTTTCTGGACTTTAGATTATCTTGATTGACTTCTTTCTTGGACTGGAGTTATTTGGTAATATTCATAGGGACTTTCCAGAGGAGCAACTAGGAAAAATAGCATAAAACCATTCATGCAGTTGAAAGCAGACATCTTTGGTGATATTTATATTGGGCAGAGAGACTGTGCCTTATTTTGGGTTATGTATAAAGACATTCTTGGCTTCCAGAATTCTAACCCTAATGTAATTTGCAAAATTATTTGGTTTGGAAAGATGTCGAAAAGCAAATTTTAAATTGTCATGTAGTTTTTACTTTCAATCCATTGAGGAGCTTAAAAATCAACATGAAGCTTAAAAAAAGCAAAACAGTTCATCTTTTTAAAAAAAGTTCATCTGAATCAAAACAAAGAGCAAACATCTTTTCCTAGACTATTTGCTTCTAGATTTTTTTGGGTGCTTTTTGTTTTTATGTATTTTTTGAGTTTATTTGAGAGAGAAAGAGGGAGAGAGAACGTGCAGGAGGGCCAGAGAGAGGGGAAGAGAGAGAATCTCTCCCCACTGTCAGCACAGAGCCTGATATGGGGCTCAAACCGTGAACCATGAGATCATGACTTGGACCGAAATCAAGAGTCAGATGCTTAACCGACTTAGCCACCCAGGTGCCCCTGTTTTATATTTTTTACTGGCATATTGTTTAGGACTCTTTCCTTTGAATGCAAAACACCAAAAGGATTTGTTCTGAAATTATTTTCCACCAAAGCAGCTGGTGGTCTGTTAAACAGAAGTGGGTGCTTAATTTTTACGAAGCTTAGTATCCTCTTCTATCCCTGTTCTGTTCTCTAAGGCCGGTCAGTACTAATCATCTTCAACTGTGTCTGCTGGGGTGTGCTCTGGTATTTTAATGCTGAAGACCTTCAAGCCAGTTATTAAATCACACCCAACCATAGTGATGGGTTTTATTGTGGGCTGCTACTTTGAATTTCCTTTTACTTTGCTTGGTCAAGAAGTTTCCAGTTAAACTGACAAGAAGCACAAATGTATCTGTGATAGAGATGGGATAGAAAATAGGCAGGAGAAATTCATGATACCGTGGAGTGCGTGTTTGGGTAGGAGCAAAATCGAAACCTATAAAATTTCTCCGAGGCACAGTAACGGAGTAAAGCACAGTGGAGTGGAAAGGAGGGAACACATGGAAATCCCTAGTATGTGTGTCAGGCTCTGTGCAAAGATTTTCCTAACCTTTCTTATTCAAATCTCACAACGAAGATTAGGGAGTGATAATTATCCCTAACTTAACAGATGAGAAAGTGCAAATTCAAAGATGTGAGACAATCTGCACCAGATCACACAGCTCGTAAATGGCAGAGCCGGGATTTGAACCCAAATCTGAAGCCAGAAGTCTTGCATTTTTCCAGCACACCACAAACACCAAATGATATACGTTACCCATTGGCTATTTTATTTCTTTTTTTAAAAATTTTTTCTGGTTTTTATTTATTTTTGAGTGACAGAGCGGGACAGCACAAGCAGGGGAGGGCCAGAGAGAGAGGGAGACACAGAATCTGAAACAGGCTTCAGGCTCTGAGCTGTCAGTACAGAGCCCGATGCAGGGCTCGAACCCACGAGCTGTGAGATCATGACCTGAGCTGAAGCAGGACACCAAACTGACTGAGCCACCCAGACAGCCCTTGGCTATTTTATTTCAAGAAAGTGTGGGCCAATGTGTCCTCATAATTGCTGGAAATGTGACATCTCACCTCCCTAAGTGAAAACAACTGGAGGAATGACCTTCACTGAAAACTAAGGAAACCATTTACACCCGCGGGACATCAGCCCAGGAAACAGTCTGACTGCTCACTCACACTGACAGTCCTGGTCTGTGGCATCAGACAACCAACTGAAAACTGGTCAGTCCCTTACTGTCTCGGTGAACTAGGGAAACAAGGAAATGTGATGTGGTTTTTCTGCGTGAACAAAAGAAAGAATGGAGTGAATGGCTGTATGGACGCAGCATCTCAGTGGTGGGGACTGCCCCTCCCCCTCCACTCAGTGGCTCCCCAATTCTTTCCCTCCGAGGCCTACTTAGGAACATCCTACCTGGTGCTTCGGCAAGATGAAGATTTTTTTTCTGTTGTTGTTAGGCAGGGCTTTCCCCCCACCTCCTTTTTAAAGAAAGAAACTTAATTCAAAGTTTAGTTTCAATATGCTTGAATTTTAATCTCATATTTCTTAGCTCAGGCACATTTTTTCTTTTGGATCAGAAAGCATTCCTGGCTGCCATCAAGAGTAAGAAATCCCGTCCTGAGACAGATGTCTGTTCCCTCTGCCAGGCTGGTGTGGAAGCCGACCCGGTTTCCTCCCCTATCTGAGTGGTGAGGGAGGGGGGCGGTGTGGAGATATCATTCTGCCTAAAGCATTTTTTCTCACCCCAATGCTCTTGCCACATCCAGTGGCTTTTAAAATAACAGCAGAATGGCTCTGGAAGAGAATGGCATGGACTCTAAGTTTGTGAGTCATGCCTATCCCAGGAGCAGAGCAAGCTTGGGGCTGGGTCGGACCTGGATTTGAATCTCAGTTGAAATCCTTTATAAGCAACTTCGTCTTTGGATACTTATGGGACAGAACTTGTTCTCCATCACCTTTCCTGTGATCTTGGAATATTAATTAAGGCTCACAAATTGAAGATGATGGGTGCCCATGCTTTGTAAGGAAGGTCTAGACGTTTCTTTGTAGACATTTTTAGGAAGTAGTAAAACTAGTCTTTGAACTCTGTCCCCATTGCGCAGCTCCAGTCTATGCCAGAGGAAATGTGATGATGTAGCAGAGAACAGGAGAATTCTCTGAAGGGTCCACACAGCATTAGAAAATGCCGGGTTTTTCTCTCATGGCCTTTTCTCTTCTTGGCCTCAAAGCCTGGAACATCATTGTTAAAGACAGGGGCCATCTAATGGAAAGGAAAATTGGCATTTCACAATCCTGCTGTTTGATGACCTAGGAGGACAGCGATGGGCACATTTTTTCTACACGGAACTGAATAGTAAGTATTTTAGGCATTACGGGCCACGTGATCCTTGTGGCAACAATTCAACTCTGCCATTATAGAGAGACAGGAGTCCTAGACAATAGGTAAATGTGGCTGTATTCCCATAACACTTTACCTTTAAACATCTACTGGTCGGATTTGGCCTGTGTGTGGTCCTAGGTGGGCCCTGATTTAGAGATCTACCCATCCGTTGTCTGGGTTGGATCACAAGTGAATTTCAGGAACAGTGTCTGATGGGCATATGAAAAAATAAAGACTAAAGTATTGCGTAATGGCCTGATCAAGAAAAGTTGTGGAAGACTTGAAATGGGCGAAAAGATCACTGGGTCTTTTAAAATGGAAGTCAGGCATCTCCCAGGTTCTATGATTCTCTGGGATCTGTAGCTTTCATTCTCTTTAAATTATAAGAGATCATTTCTCTTTATAATTTAATTTATATTATATATTTATCTTCTCATTGAATTCAATAGTTTCTGTCAATTATAGAGAATTGACTGGTAACGATGCAAATTACTTCCTTCCATAGAGATGCAAGTGAATTTTGTCTGATGGGTACTCAATTGGTTCCCTCCTCTTTTCCTCCAAAGAGGCCAGTTTTGTAACTATTCTGCAAATTCCTTTCATTCCAGATTTCTGGGGGCCTACATATGTAACTGCACTTTGGATTCTCCAAAGTCTTAATTGTTCCCTCATTAATTAATGAGTTAAGGGCCACTTTCGACAAATGCTCATTTTACGTCTGTGTAAGAGTGGTGATCTTGTCCTTTAACATCCAGGAAAGGAGAGAGAGCATTCGGGGAAGTGTGCCGAGCACCTTTCGTGCATCACCTCCGGATTCTCTTGGCCACTGACAGCTTACGTCTAGCATCATTCTCCCCTCTGTTCCCTGCAGGTCTTGGGAGACAAGGCCTGGCCTCAGGCCCCTCCCTGCATAGCCTTTCTTCCTGCCTGGGGCTTCTCTGATGTAATGGCCCTGAATTCATTGTGCTCAGCTCCCAGCACTGGAGAGTAAATACCAGTGGGGTCGCACTTGGCTAATAGGCGATGAGAGACAATAGATAATGCTTTCTTTCTTTTTTTATCCTGTTGTTTCATTTATTTCTTTTTTTAAAATTTATTTTATTTTATAGTTTATTGTCAAGTTGGTTTCCATATAACACCCAGTGTTCATCCCCACAAGTGCCCTCCTCCATGCCCATCACCCCTTCCTCCTCCCCCTTCCCCATCAACCCTCAGCTTGTTCTCAGTATTCAAGAGTCTCTCATGGTCTGCCTCTCTCCCTCTCCCTAACTATTTTTCCCCCTTCCGCTCCCCCATGGTCCTCTGTTAAGTTTCTCCTGTTCCACTTATGAGTGAAAACAGTACAAGCATCCAAAGTTTTCTGGAAGTGAAGACAACTCAGCAGGATAGCCCGGAGGGGGCTCTGTGGGAGGGACCCTGTCCTGGAGGCGCATTTGCTGGGGTGAAGCGGTCCTGACAGAAAGAGATGGCATGAGGTGTAGGGACAGAGGGTGGGGATGGAGCCGGAGTCAAAGAGGTCAGCCTGAACTTGCACTCCCTGCCGGGAGGACTGATCCACTGGGAGGCCTCTGAGGAGGACCTGGAAGAACTGACAGTGAGTCAGCATTTGATGACTCCTTTGCAAAGGTCATTAAACGTAAAAGACAACCATAAAAACATCAATTAAAAAAAAGAAGCTTTTTGTCCTTTACCACTTATTCCACTTAGTTTTCTTGACCTTGGAGGAGGTAAGGTGACCTTGAATAGGTGAGGAGCTGGATTAAACAGAGGAAAAGAAGAGAAAGAATGCTGTCTCCTCTTTTCACTCATGTCTGTAAAATTGTGGGTTAGGATTCACGGTGCAGGAGGTGAGAGGTTCTTAAATGTCACCAATACCTCTCCACATCGTTCCTGTATTTGCTCCAAAAGTTTGCCAAGCAGTTCAGTCTTTTCCCAAGTCCTTACAATGACCAGGTTCCTTTCAGTTTTAGAATTTTCACTCAAAATGCATGAAAAGTAAAATGCCCATTGCTGTGATTTCTGTGGAAAAAAAGAACCTTTGAGAGATTGAAAGTTGAGATACTTTTTTAAAGTTTACTTATTTTTGAGAAAGAGAAGGAGAGAGAGAGAGACCAAGAAATGGGGTTGGAGGGAGCAGAAAGAGAGAGGGGCACAGAGGATCTGAAGCAGGTTCTGCTCTGACAGCAGAGAGCCTGATGTGGGGCTTGAACTCACCAACTGTGAGATGATGACCTGAGCTGAAGTTGGACATGTAACTGCCTGAGCTGCCCATGTGCCTGAGATGTGGACCTTTTGATTCCGATTCCTGAAATTGGAACTCTTTTAATGCCTAAAAATGACTGGAAAGCTATGCAATCTCTCCCAGATATTGTCAAGGGTCAGGGAAGGAAAAGTTGGTAGCATTTAAGGGCTCTTTCTTGAGTTTGTTCCATTCAATAACTTACTTATTTAACTTCTCTGGTTTTATTCTCCTCATTTTTAAAGTGGGGACACTAAACCTGGCTTATAGGTTTCTTTGTAAGGAGTAAATGAAATGCTTGGTGTAGTGTGTGTTGACTGACTGATAGGTTGACCAAAACAGAAACACAAACTTGGAGCTAAGATGCCCTTGGCCAGATGTTTACTCCTTGAATGATCTCAGTTCAAAAGATCATCATCAAATGGTGTCTGCTCCCAACCCCTCCAGTCAGTTAGTTTTTAAATAACTGCTCTCATCATCAGAGAGCTGAGATAACTCGATTGGAAAGGCAAAAAAAAAATTCTTTTATTTGATTACTTCTTGGACGACATTGTTCTAATTTCTGTTTAATATCCATCAGAGTAGCCCAACACTTTTCCTGATGCACCTCAGTGTAATTTCCCCTTCATCACTGAAGAATATTAAGGCACATTGCGGTCAAACTTAGCAACGTAATTAATAAGGAGCATGGGGCTGAGATGCCTTTTTTTTTTTTTTTTAATTCTCGATGCTCTATCCTGAGTGATTTAATCCTGGGAACATATACATAAATTTCTGCTCTAAGTCATAAGATGTAATTTGTCATTCATCAAAATAAGGATGTCATTTTCAGGATGGATTTACAGAATTGCCAGAACTTAATATTTTTCTTTTCTTTTTCTTCCTCCTCTTCTCCTTCTCCTTCTCCTTCTCCTTCTCCTCCTGCTCCTTCTCCTCCTCCTCCTCCTCCTCTTCCTCCTCCTCCTCCTCCTCCTCTTTCTCCTTCTCCTTCTTCTTCGTGAAGCAGGAGTGCCTCCCTCTTTGCTCCACTTGTTTCTGACTTAGGCTTTGTTCTTGCTATTATATGTTGCTGAGAAATATGTATGCAAAGCACACAGGGACTGTGGCTAGGTCTGACTTAACATTTTCCAAAAGCTCAACTATCCATAGGAGACTTCTTTGATTCCCCTTCTCCCCTGATTGTCTCCTCCACCTGAATTTGCTTGGTAAAATTTTTCCAAAGAAAGGACTTGTCATATCTCAGGAAACATTAAAAAAATCCCTTCTAGAGTATGAAAAAAAATTCCTTCTAGGATATTGGTGGTTATATCAACAACCCATAAAATAGTCACAGAAGAACTACAGACATCCTGACTTGAATCATGCAGGTACAGAGTCTCAAGATAAGCAGTAGCATGGGGGCTCAGTAGGTTCACTGGCTGACTCTTGATTTTGGCTCAAGTCATGATCTCATGGTTTGTGAGATCCATCTCCGTGTTGGGTTCTGCACTGACAGTGCAGAGCCTGCTTGGGATTTCGTCTCCCTCTCTCTGCCCCTCCTCCACTCTCTCTCTCTCTTTCTCTCATACACACACTCTCTCTCTTTCAAAAATAAATAAACACTAAAATTTTTTAAAAAGGATAACAAGTAACACATGTTCTACTAGGTTTGGTCCAAAAGTATGCCTGTCTCCTCTGTCTCCTCTGCAGAAGGGAGAAAGTCTAGGAAATGTCCCATCTATTTGGGTGGCCATGTGCCCAGTCTCAAGCAGAGCTGGCCCTTAGTAAAATGTCAAAATCACAAAAGTGTGACACAGTTATGGTTTGGTTATTACTTTACCTCTTTTCCTCCTTTCTCCTCTCCTTCCATCTGCCCCAGGATGCTCATGGTACCTTACTGTCCTGGGGATCCTATTGTCTTCAGGTGCACTGTGCTGAGACACAGAGTAGGTCCGCAATGAATATTTGATCAATGAGTAAGTGATACAGTCCCTACAGCTGCTTAGGGGTTTATTTTTCGCTGCAAGGTTGTAGTTTCCAATCTGTGGGCCACAGAAGTCATAGAGCAGAGGGATTGCCATGGTTCCCATGGCCCCACACATTCGCATCCATCAGGAGGCCTAATTATAAACGTTTTTATGATGTATATCGATGTAATTTTTTCATGTGCATAGATGAAATTGGTATTCATGAAATGCAATGATGCTTATAGGCCTTAGTGGACAGGGTTTAAGATAATGATGAAAACCTGTAAATTCGTCTTTAGTGCCATGAGAGGATGTTACTGTTATTTTGTGAGAGACTGAGTTTTAAAACAGTATGGGAAATGGGGCACCTGGGTAGCTCAGTCAGTTGGGCATCTGACTTCAGCTCAGGTCATGGTCTCACATTCTGTGGGTTTAAGCCCCACGTCGGGCTCTGTGCTGACAGTTCAGAGCCTGGACCCTGCTCCAGATTCTGTGTCTCCCTCTCTCTGCCCCTCTCCTGCTCATGCTCTGTCTCTGTCTCTCAAGATAAAATAAAACAAAATATTGTTTTTTAAACAATATGGGAAGCAAAACATCATTCCCACAAGACAGTATATACAATAAGATGATAGATAGTTAACAGATAGATGATAGATAGATAGATGATAGACGTAAATCAGGACAAAAATGAATGATCTGACAGGTACTCCTCATTTTTAGTTTATTTCTTCATTTAGTTTATATCATCACCTGCTTGATTTCTGAATAAATGAGCATAGGAGGTTAAGTTTTTTAGATTTTTTTTCCCTGTCATGTTTTTAATTGATAACATTAAAAAATTCTCTCCATGTCCTTTTTAAAAATCATCTTCTGTTCTTATTCTATGGATATGAATTTCTGTAACATCTTGACAATTTACTATAAATATTAAAGTGTTTTTTGGGGCACCTGGGGGGATCTGTTGGTTCAGTATCCGACTTCAGCTCAGGTCATGATCTCGCAGTTCATGCAGACCGCTTGGAGCCTGGAGCCTGCTTTGGATTCTTTGTCTCCCTCTCTCTCTGCCCCTCCCCTGCTCACATTCTGTCTCTTTCTCTCTCTCAAAAATAAATACACATTAAACAAATAATTATTTAAGTGCTCTTTACTTTTTGTCAGAAAATTATTTTTCTTATTTGTTTGTTTGATCTTGGACTTTAACGTTTGTCCTTGGTGAACCTTGATGCTCTCTGACTCAACTGGTCATATTTGAGAACAAGACACTCAAAGTGAATGGAAGCTTTGCAGGTGTGGTGGGGCTTTGTCAACTGGTGGTCCTCGCCGGGGGGTTCCCAGATTCTTTCGCTGGGCCATCTAAATTTCACCAGTGTTTTGCTAACATGGGGCAGGATAGGAGTCTGCCGAGCAGCCTTCTGGAGGGCTACCAGACCGCTGTTTCGTCTGTACATTTTCACTGTCATCTCTCTCTTTCCGATTTCCTGCATGATCCCAGTGACCAGCTCAGCCTGGGACTACTAAGTCCAGAGCCTCTGGTTGTACAGGAGCTGGATGGATAAACTTATCCATTCTTTCCCAGATGGAGCAGGTGGGAACGGAACGTGTGGGGTAGAACCAGCACCTGGAAATCTGCCAACTGTCTATTCAGACTACAACCATACAAGGTCCTAAAACATAATATGCAATATATTTAAAAGATATATTTGACTAAAAAACATACATTTTAGGGGCACTTGGGTGGCTCAGTCAGTTGAGCATTCTACTTTGGTGCAGGTCATGATCTCACGGTTGGTGGGGAGCTTTGAGTCCGGCTTTATGCTGAGGGTGCACAGAGTCTGTTTCAGATTCCCTGTCCCTCCTCCGCTCACACTCTCTTTTTCAAAAATAAATAAACATTTAAAAAAACCCCACAAACACATACATTGTAATGTATTATTTTAAGTATACTTTATATATTATACATGTAAATTTAATATATTTTAAATATATTATATCTGTATTTAATTCATAGAAACAAATTGTATTTTGACCATAACTTGAGAATATATTGTGTTTGCTGGAAATAGCTAATTATATGGGCAATCGATTAATTCATTTTTACAGTAGCTAAAGAGGTGATTTTTTTAAATTATTATTTTTTTTTCTGAAGGAGAGAGAGAGTGTGTGTGCACACCAGCACAAGCAGGGGAGGGGCAGAGGGAGAGGGAGACAGAGAATCATAAGCAGTCTCCATGCTGAGCGTGTCTGATCTCACGACTGTGAGATCATGACCTGAGCTGAAATCAAGGCTCAGATGCCTAGCTGACTGAGCCACCCAGGCACCCCTTAAACAGGTGATAAATTTTCAATTGATTCCTTCTTTTTCTTCATATTAGTTTAATCTATTGAAAGTACATGCTTTACTGTAGAATATTCGGTTGGTACACAGGAGGATGCAGAAATGGAGTGTCCCTTCAACTTTTTTCTCTCCCACTCAACATGCATGCCCCTCAAGGAATAATCACTTTTAAGAATCGGTGTCAGTATTCTACATTGCTTTTTTGGATATTGTTACTAACCCTTTCCCTTCAATTAATTTAATGTGTATTCTCATGCCTGGTGAAAATAGATGGGAAGGTTGGGATAGCTCCTTTCAAATGCGTATAATTTGGAGCAGGTTTGGTGGAGGGTAAACAGCTGTGCCTTAAGTGAATTCTGGCTCCTTTCAAGGGCTTTCAATGAATTCTAACAGGCCACTGTTTCCCCAGTTACCATGGCTAACTGAAGGCTGACTATCATTCAAATTGGTTTTACAGATCATAACATTGGGTATCAGATTGTAAGAACGATCATTTTAAAGAGTTTCCTTGTATTCTGTGCTGGGAGAAAGATCCAGTTGGGAGAATAAGAATGAAATGAAGAATTTAAACTGACACCCAAATGAAAGCCTGTGTGCTGTGAGAAGCATTCAAATAATTTTTTAATGAACTGGTTCCTTTGACTTGTTTTAAGATCTCTATGTAGGGGGAAGTAAAAGCATGACAGGAATAGAATAGATGAAAAAAAAAATTAAACAAGATTCTGCCCCATTAGTTATGACTGACAAGGAAAAGATAATAGCCAAAAAGCAAATGGAGTTTGTTGGCAGAGGGAGATAATGATAATGGGACTTTTCACAAATATATCAGGGAAGAAGTAGATAAAAGTTTTTAAAAAGTTCAGTCATCAGTAGAGATAGGAGTCCTATGAATGACTCTTATAATGGTTGAAATATTGGTGTTTAAATCCTACCATTATTGAGAGAAATAAAGAAGGGAATTTTAGATTTCTAATAAATAATAAAATTGCAAGCATGGCTACTAAAAATGCAGGTAACTGATTGTTTGTACTTGGGAAATTTGAAGTTAGATATATCAGCATATCTGGTTGACATACTTCCTCTTGAGTGATGTGAGAATCAGCTAATGTGCTTACCAAACCACTTCTGATGCATAATTTTTAGAAGATAATTGTGCTGATTTAACGTGAACTAAATCTCTAAATGCATCGAACTCCAGAGATGCCACTTTTCAAAGAAGGAAAGCAGAGAAACTGGAATAACAAGAAAATAAGGTTTCTATGATTTTATTCTTCAGATCGGTCATTTCTCTCCTGTAGCTCAGAAGGCCAGTAATCACAAAAAACTATACACATCCCCTATCTGATGTAAATTAAAGCTAACAAAATGTAAGCACACATACCACCCCATTTCCTCCTCACCTTTACTCCTCCCCCAAATAATCCCAGAAAAAAATAATTGTTCATTCATTGATCAAACTCAGTGAAATAATTCAGTAGAATATCTAGTCTATAAAGAATGTCTCCACAGAAGATTGGATATTGAGATATGGGAAGAAAATATTAGAACTTCTATTTATTTACTATAGATTCTACAAACATATTATCTAAAGTAACAGATAAATTAGTTTTATGAATATTTAATATGTTGTTTGACTCTGCCATCCTTATTTTGGAGTGTTCCACTCCAAAAACATTGGATGTTGGTAGATGGTTGACCACTTGCTTGTTTTCAAGCTTCTTGCAAACATTTTATAGCCTATATGGGTCTGTTTGTTTGGTTTTATGGAAGGTAGCATCTTGCAGGAATCTCGATCTTTCAATGGCAAGTGAACTAAAATGATTCCTGGAAAGACTCTACAGGTAAAATAATATCGATGATTAAGCAGAGGCAAACATCAAGAACATGGCAGAGCTGACCCACCCTTAATGTGAGTGTGTGGTTAGCCATTTAAGAGGTAAAAACAGTAGCAATCTAATCAACTGACTAATGGATATAAAGCCTGCAATTTACCAATTTTCACATATGAACTCACAATATAGGGGTCAGCTACTAAAGTCTTAATGATTCACATAATTAAAAAAAATTTATTGATTTTGAGAGAGAGAGAGAACACATGCATGCACAGGGCAGGGGCAGAGAGAGAGGGAGAGAGAAAATCCTAAGCAGGCTCTGTGCTGACAGTGCAGAGGCTCAAACTCACAAACTGTGAGATCACAACTGAGCTGAAATCAAGAGTTGAACACTTCACTGACTGAGCCACCCAGGTGCCCCTCACACAATGTTTAAAAGTAGTTTTATTTCACGTAATCTCATCCCTCAAATAGTCTAACGTTTCTATAGGTATAAAATGCAAACATAGGTATCTATATTTTGGGAATGCTTGCAAAAATTTATTAATGGGGTACAGACTTAAGAATGCTTGGAGATCACTGTGCGTGAGGAGGTATATTAGAAAAAGATGCCGTGGAGGTTCTTGAAATGGTGCTCTTTAATGCTTAGCTGCCGTCATATTTAGGTATAAATTCTGTGAGGCACACTTTGCAGTAGCTAAATTACTTTGCTTTCTTATGAATTCTTCTGCAAGTTGGTCATGGCATTTTCCCTGTTCTTCCCTGGTGTGGAAATTAATGAAGACCAATCAGATGAGAAGAGCTGAGGCTATTTATTTAGGGCATTTTTTTAGCAAGGAGTCTACCACCACCACTTGTGTTTGGCAGAGACTCAAAGGTAGACAGGGGAGTGGGAATGCTTAGAGTGGACAAAAGTGGGCCCTGCTTGGAGGCTGCTGGCACAGGGGAGCTGGAGGCAGGATAATCAGAAGGTGGGCATTCTATGTGACCAGTTACGGGTGCATATTTGACTTTCTCTTGTGCCTAAGTTGGAAGCAGGGACAACAATTAGGGAAGCTGTCAGTTACTAATCAATATCTGGCCATTTGGGGCTGATTGTTACAAAAGTTATTGTTTAGCTTTCTGGATTGGTATTAGAGGGAGCTCCGACTTCCCGCCAGTCTCATCCTGGGCTGGTTCCCTGGGCTGTTTTCTGGGGATGAGGGCTTTGTTTCCTGGTCAGGTTTCTGAAGGTTGTGGGTCAGAGTGCAGAGTACCATTTTTATATATGGTCTGGCCACTGTCCTTTTGTGTATTTAGTCTGATACTAGCTATTTAGAATGTTCTTTTTTTAAAAAAAAGTTTTTTCAAAGTGTTTATTTATTTTTGAGAGAGAGACAGAGACAGAGACAGAGACAGAACACCAGATGGGGAAGGGCAGAGAGAGAGATAGGGAGACACAAAATCAGAAGGAGGCTCCAGGCTCCAAGCTGTCAGCGCAGAGTCCAACGTGGGGCTTGAACTCACAGAGTGCGAGATCATGACCTGAGCTGAAGTTGGACGCCCAACCGGCTGAGCCACCCAGGTGCCCCTAGAACATTCCTTTTACTCCTCCTCTTAATAATGCACACCAGGCTATTGCACTAATACTTGTTATTCTGACAACTTATTGAACATTCTATGACATGACTTAAGATAATTTTAGGATCCTTCCATTCTGCCCCCTGAATGTTGCATAATAAAAATAGTGCCGAAATCACTGCTCTGGATACTTCTGGGTGGATGCTATTCTTTCCAGCCTTTGAGAGAGTGGATCTACATGTAAATCGGGAGAGGCTGTGCTCCAGCGGGTCTCTGGGATCTTTCTAAAAAATTTTTCTCTTTTCTCTCTCCTTAAAAAAATATGCTTTGCTTTATTGAATCCCCTTAACACTTGCAATAATTAAAGCCACACCAAGAAGAACAAAAAGAAACTTAAGGCAAAGCCAACGTACAATCTCGGGGCCAAATACAGCATTAAATTAGGATTCTAGAGATTGGGTATTTACGATGCTGCCCAGAACGAATCGTGAAAAGCCTTTGTCCCCATGAACAGTGACACCTGAGCAACATATAGGTCAGGACTCCTGGTGGTTGCACTCTTAAGAACATTCTATGGCTGGGGTGCCTGGGTGGCTCAGTGGGTTATGCATCTGACTCTTGCTTTTGGTTCAGGTCATGATCTCCTGGTTTGTGAGTTGTGGGGTCTACTTAAGCTTCTCTCTCTCTCCATCTCTCTCTTCCCCTCCACCCACCTCTCTCTCTCTTTCAAAAAAAAAAAAAGAACATTCTATGGTGAAGCTGTGCCATCTCATGAGTGGGCTCACTGCCGCAATTTGTCTTTAAGACCATTAAAATCCATCCTACACTTTTTTTCTCAGAAGGGACCTTCCTCATGTGATTCCAGCAACTCCCCTTCACTATATTGTACACTTATATATGAAATAGAACAAAGTTGCTAAAAAAAATTTGAGTAGTTTACATTCAGAAGTGCCCCGTTTAAACTGCAAAGGTGTTCATTCCAAGAGGCAGAATTATTCTCAGAGTAAATGTATGAAATTGTGATGAAAATGAAATTGCTTATTAAGAAAGAAGAACTTTTTTTGAGAGTGGGAGCAGAGGCTGAGAGAGAATCCCAATCTGCGCTGAGCACGGGGCTTGATCTCATGAACCATGAGATCATGAGGTGAGCAGAAACCAAGAGTTGAATGCTTAACTGACTGAGCCACCCAGGCACCTGAAAGAAAAATGCTCTTAAAAATACCAACTTTAAAAGACTGTGGAGGTGCCGAGGTGTTTCAGCTGGTTGAGCGTCCGACTGTTGATTTCAGCTTAGGTCACGATACCAGGCTCGTGGGATCAAACTCTCCATCGGGCTCCACGCTGAGTATGGAACCTGCTTAAGATTCTCTGTCTCTCTCCATCTGCCCCTCTCCCCTGCTCACATGTGCTCTTTCCCTCTCAAAAAAAAAAAAGAAAAGATTAAAAAGCCTGTGGAAAACACCACATAGACTAATTTCTAAACAAGTGTTTATTATGTTTTATTAAATATATTAAATGCTTTGAGTAAGACTTGCTCAGCATAGGGAATTTAGGACAAACAGAACAATGAAAAGAAGACATAAAGGTCACCCGGAGTCCTAAAACACAAAGAAATCCCCCAAAGAAAACCAGTGTTATCTGGTTTATTTCCTTCCAGTCTTTATTCTTTCTAGGTAAAGAATTTTAAAATATGTAGATAGAGCCGTACTGTTTTCCTGGGATTTTTTATTTTTTTGGTCTTCTTGTTCATTTCTTGTTCACACTTAAACAGAATGGTTTGTTTAAAAAGTAAAAAAACAAAACAAAATAAAATTGTGAGGAGCTCCCTAAAATTCTGCTGCATTTATTTTATATTCCTAATCTGTCTCAAGTAGTAAAATCAAGGGAGAAGGTGGCAGGGAGTTCACCTACTGGAAAATCGCATTCAATTCTGCTGCTGTACTTCTTAAATTTTTAAAAAATATTTATTTTTGAGAAAGAGGGGGGATAGAAAGAGAGAGAGAGAGAGAGAGAGAGAGAGCTGGTGGGGGAGGGGCAGAGAGAGAGACACACACACAAAGAATCTGAAGCAGGCTCTAGGCTCAGAGCTATCAGCACAGAGCCTGGTCTGATGCAGGGCTTGAACCCACAAATTGAGAGATCATGACCTGAGCTGAAGTCGGAGGACACCCAACCAACTTCTATTTCCCAATATTTAGACTCAGAAGAAATTAATGGGAAATGGCACAACTAACCAACTAACCATTTAGTTGTATAGGTCAACAAAGACATATACGCATTCTATTAGGCCTTCTGGGTCCTATCCTCTTCCCTAGCATCTCCTCGGTGACATTGACCATGAAGCTGAGTAACCTGATGTTACACAAAAGAAAAAAGAGTGAATTGCGCACTGATACGAGAAGTGTATACCTAAAAGTACTTTTTTTTATGTGGGAAGACATATCATGCTTATAAATAAACATACTGTGCTATTTGATTGAAGCTGATGTCTTTGAACAGTATACATTTTGTTTCTTTGGCATTTGTAATTCATTTAGTGCCCTGCCCCCTTTTGTCCCTCAGGGCTGTTTCTATTGAGTTATGAAGATGTGGTAAGTAGGAGTCAGAAATGTTCCATTGACTGTATTTGCTGTGGGCTTGTCTATCAACCATGGATAGAGACTTCTCAACACCCACAGAACCATAGGTCTTCACAGAAATGAGCACTTCTCCATGAGAGTGGTTAACATCTATACCTCACCATGGGCCTGGTATTTCCTCATCAGCATGTCCCCCAAAACAGTGAGTTAGTTGGTAATTCCTGAAGCCCTGTAGAGACTGAGTGGGGCAGGATGAAGGATGAAGGTAACTAATCTAGTTACCCTGGACCACACAAGAACCTTAGTACTAAAGCACTAGATGGAAAGACTGGATGGGAGAGAGAGAGTGAAAATTCCAGAAGTGAATTGCACAAAAAATTTGACCTATTGTTATGCACAGATCCAGAAGGACCTTCTGACTTATGTTTGTCACCCGAACCAATAAACAGCTGGCCTTTATTCAATCTGGGTCACTAGCCTTAATAGCAGAAAGGCGAGTATCACCTCAAGGCAGCGACTAATAACACATTCCACAGTTCCCTGTACTTTTCTTCTCCGAGTTTGCCCATTCTCTCCTTTGTTTTCCCCAACCCATAGCTGGTTCATTGGTGGTGTCCTCAAGGGTTCTTTCTCCCCATCTCCTGTGTTTCCCAGAACAAATTACTCCTTGATACAGAAATAGTGATGTTCAGAGAACTCTCTTGTACTTTGCCAATTTTACAAGCTCTATCCGCCCAGTGAATGTCAAAATTCCCCCACTTTTACTGATTTCTGCTAGCTCTGCAGAGGGCTCAAGGAGGACAGTGCTGAGAAGGAAGAGCTTTTGACTCTTTGGACTATAATCAGAATTTATGTAATTTGCAAAACTTCCCTAGGGTCTACTTGACAAATTTTCTTTCCTCTTTTGCAATATTTTTACTTATTTCAATGTGAACTAATAATTCTGACCTTGATCTTACTGTGAGAAGAGAGCATTTCCACTCTTCCTGCTCTGAGAATTTATAGAACAAATCTTTCCTACATGGACAGACCACAAAGGGTGCCCAGTCTAAATCAGTTTCTCATTTTTATCAAGTCATGGAAGATTCTAGAATGCTGCTTAGCCTGGTAATTCTTAAAAGAGGTTCCATGAGTTTTTAGGAGGATTATGCTACAAATGGAGCATTGATTGTATTTTATAGGTTAGAATATAATTAAGATTTCTTTTTCAGCTTCAATTCCATTCTATCCATGTTAAATAATTTGTTAAATGTTTCAAGCCACAGCTAATATTTAGGTTGTAGTCAAATTATTATAAATAAGACTGCTATGAACATCTTGGTACATAGTTTTTCTGAATTAAAATTAAGAAGACTTTTCTACAAAAAGAAGCTCTATCGACACATAGTCCTTTCTGTTTAAAAAAACTGCACAAATCTTTTTAGGTGTTATGATATTAAAAATAATCCAACTAATATTTGTTTCATTATAACACATCTTTTCATCTTGTTTTTCTGTTTGTGTATTGTGTTACTATTTAATTGAGCATGTTGGTGAAGCTGAATTTCTTGTTTACACAATTAAAAATGCATTCTTTTAATTGAAGATTAGTCAGTTAGGTAACATGGGACTTTAATAGCAAAATGCTTTAATTTGAAGAAATAAACTGAATTATGTGATCACTGATCCCTTTATTGAATATAATTTCTGAACTGCTAACAAACTAATAGATATTGGATTAAATTTTTTTTCCAAAGATCACCACATCAGTCAGTAATTTCAAATATAAACCAATTTGTATAAAAATAAAAATAAAGATTGTATTTTAAATCATCTATAAAATAAAAAGAATGATTTCAGTATTTCAAGCTTTGTTGATATCCATGAATATTTTAAGGCTTTAATCCCCATACGTTACTTTAAAAAAATTATTAAGTTGTTGATAAATCTTTCAAGCCATAAATAACTCTAGGGTGTAGGAATTCACTGGGAAAGTAAATCCTTCTTAGGTTTTAATTTGACATCTCCTATATTATTGAATGATCATCTGTGTTATATGGGATACAAAGAAACACAAAGTAAGTTCACTGTTTTCAAAGAATAAATTATAATTTTTTAAATGTTTTTTATTTATTTTTGAGAGACAGAGAGAGACAGCATGAGCAGGGGAGGATCAGAGAGAGATGGAGACAGAATCCGAAACAGGCTCCAGGCTCTGAGCTAGCTGTTAGCACAGAGCCCGATGCAGGACTCAAACCCAGGAACTGTGTGATCATGACCTGAGCCAAAGTCAGAGGCTTAACTGACTGAGCCACCCAGGCGCCCCTCAAAGAATAATTTAAATGAAAAGTGTAGGCATAAACATAAACATTTGAATCTTTTATCTGAACTTGATTGAGTGATTTTTTAAAAAAGTGTGTATTTTCTTTTTATGTTTATTTGCTTTTGAGAGAGAGAGAGCAAGAGAGAGAGCATGGGCTTGAGTCTGGAAGGGGCAGAGAGCGGGGGACAGAGGATCTTAAGTGAACTCTAAGCTGTCAGCCCGGAGCCCAACGCAGGGCTCTGAACTGACACACTGTCAGACATCCAACTGACTGAGCCACCCAGTTGCCCCTTGACTGATTGATTTTTTTGAACCCTGATTTAATTGTGGGGTGGTGGACCATTTGAGTGTCACAAGTAATATTACATAAGTTCCAAATTTTTAATTAAACTTCTGTGATGAGATGTAATTTGGTAAAGAAAGAATACATGCAGAGACATTTTTCCAGAAATTATTTGTGAGAGGAAACCCTAACTGCTTTGAGAGTAGGTAAGTCAGAGAAAATTCCTGAAAGGAAAGAGATTTTTATCCTATCAAACTTCCCTAATCGGTGGCTAAGTGCAGAATTTCTGAGAGGAAAGTGTAGAACAAAACTGTTCTATATGGACAGACCATGAACAGTGTTTTGCCCAAATCACTTTTCATTTTACTCGGCCATCGGTGGGTCTAGAACATTCCTGTAGTCTGGTAATTCTGAAATGAGGTTGACAAGAATTCAGGAAGATTAGCCCACAAATATCACACCAGTCACAAGTATTTTTAGGATTTGTAGTTTCTTCAAATCAGAGTTTGAAGTGCAAGAGTCTAGTTAGTGGGTAATAGCAATGGTAGGCCACCTTCACAGAAAGATAGAAATCTCAAAGAGCCTGTTACAATTGAGGCAGAAGTACCATGAAATTCATGAGACAAAGATATGCAATGGTAAAAAGGCAGACTTCGTCTTCACGGAGTGTGCTGGTTTGAATCCTCCGGGAAGCAGACGCTAAGGCAGAATTGGAGGCACTGGAGATCTGTAGGGGGAGGTGTGAACGGTGAAAGGATAGGAAGCAGGTGAGGTGAAGAAGCCTTCAGACCGTAATAAAGGTTTGATACATGACAGAGAAAGGGAGGGAAGGAAGATTAGTTTGGAAGAGAGTCCCAGACCCCAGCACATCCCTGAGAAGATCCGGCTCCAACCACAGTAAGATTATAGTAAATTACATGTGAAAGCATGCTTGAATTGCAGTAGCAAAAGATTATAAAGGAAGAGGGTTTATTATATTATATTTTTTATTTTTATTTTTAGAGAAAGAGAGAGCATGCAAGTGCAAGCGGGAGAGAGGGGCACAGGGAGTGAGAGAGAGAAAGGGAGAGAGGGAGAGAGAAAATCCCAAGCAAGCTGGAACTCAGGTCAGGAGATCGTGACCTGAGCCAAAGCCAAGAATTGGGCACTTAATTGAACCACCCAGGCACCTCAGGTATATTATATTTTACAGAGAGGTAACTGGCATTTCAATCTCTGGCAATATATGGCAGACTGATGACATAAAATAAAATCTTGGGGCTGAAACAAGACAGCTGAACCGGCTTAGTAAAATGTAACACACATTTCTAAATGGAGAGCTGGACATTTAGGACACTTAAATCCTAGGGACTGAAGACGGAGAGGAAACTGAGAACTTCAGCTGAACTTGGAAGTTAACTTGTATCTGCCCTGTGACGGAGGTGGGTGCTGGCTCTGAAGACTGTGGGCAAATATTTTAATGGTCATCAGGCAGAAAATGGAAATGAAATCTCTGGTCTAGGTGATGAGAACACTTAGAAAAGAAACGGACTCTTTCCCAACCCTCCTATATAGGATCCTAAAAGAAATTGCCCTGACATTGGTGTGGGGGGTATGGATACAAACAAATGAACATTGGACCACAAAGCCACTTATTAGCACAGGGAGCAGTGGGGAAAACACATATCTGTCGCTTTGACTTGGGTTCTGGGTGGGAGAAGGTGGTAATTATGGGTCCGAGCTTACACGGGTTTGTTACACTACTTGTATAATTTGGTAATCTGTAAGGCCAAGAATTTTATAAGGTAGCATCCCCTCCAAAATTTGGTTTGTTTCTGGTAATTTCTCCGGGTGGCCTGAGAAGCAACAGAGACTATTTCCAGAGGGATTTAGCATCAACCTATCAACAGTCCCTGTAAAGTCTAAGTGAACATGCATTTATGATTCAAAATTATGAAACATGAAAGGAAAAACCACCCCCAAAATAAGAATCAGCAGATTCAACAAACAGCTGAATTAAACTCTGAAGAATTTGAGGGAATGGAATCAGCCAAGGGAGACGTTAAAATAATGACTAAAATATAATCCACACCAGGATACTTCATAAGGAAACATTGTTAGACACAGAAAACATGAACTTCAAAGGAAAGATCTTAAAAGCAGCCAGAAAGAAAAGACATATTACTTAAACAGTAGTGACACAAGGTCAGCAAAGTTTTTGAAAAGTACCAGTAGAAAACATTCAGGAAAACCATTACAGATAGAAAGCACAAACAAAACAAAACAAAACAACCCGCCCCCAAACAACCAAATATAACAATAAGTGAATGTAAGTGGTGTGAATTTAATTAAAAGTCAACTATTATGATTGCATTAAAAATATCAAATAAGGTATGAGCTGTTTACAAATGATCTTCAAAACTTAAGATGAATGGATGGTAGGGAGGCGGGTGGGGGTGTGAAATAGGTAATGAGGATTAAAAAGTCCATTTGTGGTGAGCACTGGGTGATGTATGGAAGTGTTGAATCACTATATTGCACACCCAAAACTAATATTACACCGAAATTTAAATAAAAGGTTTTAAAAAAATAAGGTGAATGGAAAGAAACAATATGAGAAGTTATGTCACAGCAATATTAACCTAATGTAGGTCAGCATAGCTATATTTAATTTAGACAAAATAAACTTAAGGCCAAAAGCATCTTTAGGGATAAAGAGATCTCTACACAACCATTGCCATTTTAACTCACCAGGAATTTTATAATTCTATACTGTATTCCATTAGAGTTCTCAAAATTTCACCCATTCATTTATTTAATATTAAATGAAAGCCATTATATGCCAGACTCTGTTCTAGGTTCTTGGGAACACACTGGTGAACAAATCAGACAAAAATTTCTGCTGTCTTGAAACTTATAATCTAATTTCTTTAGGAGCAGCGGTTAGATAATTAGGCACTAAGCAAAGAAACACATTTGGACAGGTACTATGAAAAATATAAAATATATTTTATAAAATATATAAATTATAAGGGGGAAAAGGGAAATGATATGGGAGTACCAGTTTTGATAGGGGGTAAGAGGAAATTAAAAAAAAATAAAGAGGCATTTGAGTTCAGACCCAAAGAAGTGAAGAAATAATCAGTATGAATATATAAGGGAAGAGCTTTCAAAACAGAGAAATTTGCAAAGACCTTGAGCAAGACAATGCTTACTGTGTTCATGGAGAGCAGGGAGACCAGTGAGGCAGGAGTGGAATGAACAATGGAAAAAGTGGTAGGAAAAGGTGTCAGCAAGGTGGTAATTAGACAGATCATGTAGACCTTGATGGCCACTGCAGGGCTTTGGATTTGTTTTTCAGGGTGATATGGTATACCTCTGAGCAGAGGTGTGACATGATAAACTTCTGTTTTAAAAAGATCGCTCTGGGGTCGTGTGGGTGGCTCACTGAGTTAAGTGTCTGACTCTTGATTTTGGCTCAGGTCACAATTTCTCAGTTCTTGGGATCAAGCCCAGTGTCAGGCTCTGTACTGATAGCATGAAGCCTGCTTGGGATTCTCTCCCTCACCACCATCAAAATAAATAAATAACCTTTAAATAAAAAAGGATAACTCAGACTGTAGTGCAGAGTTTAGAATGTAGGAGATAATGGAAATAAACAGAAAAACCAGTTTATATGTGGTTGCAATAATTCACATGCAAGGGGACTATGGTTTGGACCATTAGAGAGGATTGAGAATGAGTCAGATTCTGGTGTAATTTCAAAAACAGAGCCCATGGGATCTGATGCAGGAGAAAAAGAAGAGTCAAAAATGACCCATGTGTTTTAGTTTGAGAAGAGGAAAAAATAAATGTTGTTGGTTGCTGAGATGAGAAAGACCACAGTAGAAGCAGGTATGGGAATCTGAAAGTTGGACGTCAATACCAAGTAGAGAAGAAATTAAATAATTTCAAGGAGCAGGGGATGATTTAATAGGCATTGTGTGGATGGTAATACACTTCTCCTGATAAATCAATGGATTGACCAAGTAGACAAAAAACGGGGTATAAAAGATGTAAACAATGCAGTTTAAACGTTTTATTTCATAGAAATAAAGAGACTCCTTCATGTCCTGCAACCTTTATAGAAATCGTCCATGTTCTGGACTGTAAAACAGGTCTCCATGGATTTCGAGAATTGGTAATCTACAGACCACATTCTTTAAGCACAGCACAGTGAAGGAATATATTCTTGACTAAGGACAGCTAAAGGCTAACTAAAAGAAAGGTAGCAGGCTGAAAAGAAAAGAATTTTGGACAAAGGGAAGGTCAACTAACAGTATTCTCGAGAAGCTGTAGCTGTTACATCTAACAAGCTCAGTGTCTTTGGTTTCACTTGTGGGACAGTCTTTACATCTTGCCTGGGTCTTAGGAGTTCCCTTGAACTAGGCAATTTCAGCCTTCTGCAAGCAACTTCCCAGGATTCCCTGTAACCTGGACAAATTACTTAAGAGTGACTCTTTCCTTGAAATGTCTAATCTCAAGACGTTCTTTTCTTTTTTTAGTTGTCCTAAAATCTCTATCATTTTAGCATCCCCAAAGTAGCTATGACTGTTGGGCCCACCAAGCTTGTTCTGGCCATACCTGAATCTGGTGGTGGGGGGCTCCTTGGGAGGCTAGATCTGCCCTGAATTTAATGTTATGGCAGGAAACAAGCAGGTTCTTGGGTTATCCTGGTCTAGGAGTCAATGACTTGTACTTCCCTACCGTCTGGCTGGCTCACGTGACTGTGTAAGGAAACCAGGACTGAGCAGAATCTGCAATGCTTGTCCCCTTCCTGAACTTATTTCTACTCCGCTCAGTTCTCTTCTTTTGTTTCTGCTCTTCCAGGCTGCAGGCTTTGCTCCACGGATCCCAGGAGTTAGGCGCTGTCGTGTTTCCACATTTGATCTTGCCTCGTCCATCAATTGACTTCATTTGTTTTCCTGGATTTTTTGACAATGACTTCCATGTTGATTTATATCGTGTCTTTCCTTGGTTATATACCCCTCAAGCTTCATTTCAATCCAGTTTGAGAACTGGTCTCCAGTCCTGCTGTGACCTGTGCTGTGGAAGTATATTGCTCACGATGGATGCTGGAGATGGGGATCTGTGCCAATGGGACAGTTATCCCATAGTTTTCTAATAATGGTTATTTTATTTTTTATGACTATAAACATAATATATATTACATTGTAGAGAGCTTAAAAAAATAAAAAGAGTATAAAGAAAAAAATACCACTCGTAATCCTACTATTGAGGAGTAACCCTTGTTAATATTTTGGTACATTTACTACCTGAAATTTATATGCATATAAATGACTAAATTAATACATTTAAAAAAAATAAGTGGATTATACTTTACACTCAGATTTTATGCTGCTTTACCCCTTGACGTAAATAAACATTATTTTAGGCCCATAAAAATACAATTTTAAATGATTGCACAATATTTCACCATATGTGTGGTCTTTAAACTTAATATTTTATCCTGTTTTTAATTTGTATTTTTTCCTCTCTAAAACCTTGTATTTTTCTTGATCAAAAAATGACATTTACTAGAATGGTTTATTTCTTGATATCATTACATTTTCTAAAGTCAACATCTTGTGTTTCTAATTATTATTATTTTAAGAGAAGAATTACAAATGCTAAGGTTCTTAAAGGCAATATAACTTTATACTTGTAAAAGGATTCAGTTTAAAAATGTTTCCTTTTATAAGTGAATTAGCTTTGGGTATTTTTGAAGATTTAAGGTTTTATTAAACTAATGAAGTAACAACTAAATCTCCAAATTCTTTAGGAATACAAGTTATAATGTCTGAGGAAGGCAGCAAACCAGAATTTCAGGCTCACATTCCATTTCTAGGAAAAGGAAAGATTATACTTCCAAAAATGTCTCCATGCTTCCAGGCCAATGAGCATCTTCTTTTATAAACTATTAGAAACCAGAGAAACAGAATTATTTTCTTTAAAAATTTTTTAAAAATGTTTATTTATTTTTGAGAGAGAGAGAGAGAGAGTAGGGGAGGGGCAGAGAGAGAGGGAGACACAGAATCTGAAGTAGGCTCCAGGCTCTGAGCTGTCAGCACAGAGCCTGACGTGAGGCTCAAACCCATGAACCACAAGATCATGACTTGAGCTGAAGTCAGATGGTTAACCTACCTCATGAGCCACCCAGGCCCTTTGAAACAGAATTATTTTTTATTTAATCTCTTCACCTCCAAAATATCTAGCCCAATCTCCACCACTCTCTGGCTCTGTGATTTTTGGACAAAATGATTGAATCTTCCTAATTCTCAGTTTTCTTGTGTGTAAAATGGGAATGATAATTGGACCTTTCTCACTGGGTTGTGGTAAGGATTAAATATAACATGGACAATGTCTAGTATGGTCCATTAAATTTGGGGGTTATTTATACTGTTATGATGTTGCTGGTAGAGATAGCATGACATGGTGATTAATATCATGGACTCTGGAGTAAGGCTGACTAGATTCAATCCTGGACTGTCACTAGGTCGTTGGTCTTGAGAAATCACTTATGCTCTTGTGCCTCAGTTTTCTCACCTATAGAAACATAATAATAGTATCTACCTGATGGGATTTTTATGAGGATGAAATACTTTAATGTACATGAAAGTTCTGAGAACAATGTCCAGCACATACTAAGTGCTATGCAAGTGATTATTTCAATTAAACAAAGTGTTTAAACCATATTTTAAGTAATAGGTGGATGGACTGCTTATGGAATAAAACTAACCACGTTACTTTTATGTCCTCACATTTGTCAATACTTTGTTTTCTCTGAAGTGTTCAGCATCCAGAAGAATTGCATGTTCTGGGATTGTTGGTCCAAAGCATGCTCAATTTGACTAATTCCCAAAGAGGTACTTGCCAGATTGCTAGGATGGAAGGTTCATGCTTCAGAATCATCAACATCTGAGCTGAGTCAGCTGATGCCTGCTCTTGGATTCTTAAGTAGGGTCCAAGAACCCTACTACCCTATTATGAAAAGATACCCTTCTCGTTATACGTGTATGGGACCATTGCCATCCTTTCAAATGTAGAAAAGTAGCTGTAGACTAAAGAGACTAATTTGCTTTTAGAGGTTAAATGTCTTGACTGTCCCTGGGCAAAAAGGAGTTCATGTGGAATGAAAAAAATATAAACAGTGTTACCCTATTCCTCCTTCCATAGTCTCTTCATAAGGAATGGCTGGGTAGTCTAGAAGACTTTGAAGCAAATCAAAATAATTTCCCACAAGGCAAGTGAGAATTTTGATTGCCTCCCTATGTTTTAGAAGTACTAAGAGTTTTTTAAAGGAGGTCCAAAGTGCAGCAAAACATAATCATCCAACTTGGAGGGCAGCCATGGAATGGGATGATTGAATAAATATTACCATCTAGTATCATTTATCTCCAGCTCTAGTGGGAATGGGAGAGAGGCTGGGGAGGAATTTCCTGCCAAAATCCAAGGTTAAACCCAAAGAGAAGTTAGTACCCTCCAGGGGCCATTGTTTCCCCATTATGAGCCTTGAATATAATTTCATTTCAGTGATTATTAAAAAAAATTGTATTCTGAAGGGGGTATGCAGAACTGGTTTTGAACTTGAAAATTCACCTGGACATATGATATGGTCACTTTGCATGGATATGAATACACCTTTGCTGCTGGCCTTTTTCAACATATATATTTTTTCTACTGACAAATGAGGGCCATTAACAATTCCTTGCAGTAGAAGCATTTGATTATTCAAAGTGGGATTGTGGACATCTCCATCAGCCTTTGTCAGGCGACACAAACCATGAGCTGGAAACCATAATGTAAACCTGGAGACAATGGAGTAACTGAACAGACCTGAATCAAACATAAACAATGAAGTGGTTTGAAAGGGTTGGTCTCCCCAAAATGTCACGTTCCACGGAAGAATGCTTTCTCTATTTGATCTGTCACTAGAGCTCTCAAAACATGACACTCCTTGAACATAATATACTTTGATGATAAACTAGATTAACTTTCCCAGTACAAGTGAAAGGCCACCTGTTGCCAGAATGGCCATATTCCTCGTTGGCTGTCTTGTAGCTGTCATCACTTCAATGCAATCTGCAGCCGACATGCTGGAATATAATGAATATGTCAGAAGTTGGAGGTCAGCCATCCAAGTACATGAAAACTTGGCTCGCCTGCAGTGTCAGCATGGAGGCCTTCCCTATCATCTTGTGCAAAGGATTTCTGCACCACTTGATTTGTTTGCATAGGGTTTGCTGTTGTTGGATGGGGCGTATTTCTGTCTTTTGACAGCCCGTTCAAATATTTTCAATGTGGAAAAATAGGGCTTCTGGTTTCAAGCTCTAATAATGATGGTGGTGTGAAATGCCATGGTAGCCGGTGGGGGGGGGGTCTGTTTTTGGTTGTTCGTGGAGAAATATCCACAGAGACTGTTAGAAGTGTTTTGATTGGAGTGGAGAGGAGGGTTGGTTGGAAGATGAGAGCTACTGAAGAAATCCTAAAGGGGTTCAGTTGCTACCTTCTCTTACCTACCCTTAACATACAATGGTGTTGGGTCGGTTGGTCCACAAACTCTTGGTATAGGGAAGTATAAGATGGTGCATCCTAATTATTTCTGTCATATATATTTATAACACATACAATGTAATACGTATCAGATTTTCCAGGTCACAATAATGAGGAACAATAGGAGACTTTTGCTTTTTTGTGACATATCTGTTCTGTTCTTCTTTCTTCTCATGAGGTAAAGTCTGTTTTAATTAACAGCATCAGGAAGAGGCTTTCTGAAATCTTGGTCAGTATAATTAAGGAATCATGAGTATTTCCATTGGCTGAAAGTAAGAAAGCTTAAGAGCCATCTTAGCTATTGTTAATTACTTTCTCCAAACCCTTAAAGGGCAACTAAAAGGCAATTCTGTTCTTGGCCTTAGCTAGGGTAGAGTTTCTCAACCTTGGCACTTTTGACATTTTGGATTGGATAATTCTTCGTGGTGGTGGTTGAGGTGGGGCTGTCTTGCACATTGTATGATGTTCAGTAACATCCCTGGTCTCTCTACCCACTTGGAGGCTGGCCACATCTTCCCAATCATGACAATAAAAAATGTCTTCAGATGTCCCAAATTGCTAGTTGTCCATGGGACCCACTAGGGGGCACAATTGCCTCCAGCTGAAAACCACTGAATTAAGGGCATACGGAGATCCTAGGAGCAGTATGTAATTATAAGCACAAACCCATCCTCCTAAATTCCCTCCACCCAATTTTAACATCTAAATATCAACTCAAAAGGAGTAGGTTTATTGCATTCTATATTATTCACATTCACACATTCTAAGACTATCAGTGTGGGTGGCCAAGGGTCTAAGGCTTCCTTCTATTGGTTTTGGTAATAATAGCAATAATAGCTCTTGATTATTGAGGAACAATTATGGTGTTTCACCCTGTGCTATGTCACTTACATGCACTGTGTCATTTGATCCTTATAACAAATATAGAAGATAACTAAATTATCGTACTCTCTTATCAGATAGGTACACTAAAGCTGAGAACGTTTAAAGAACCTGCCCAGGAAAGGTATTAAGCAGGCTGTGTTTTAGCTTATGGGCAAGTAATAAATTGTATCATGTATCTTGAATGTATCATAGATAAGCTGCTATATTACAATTGCCACTTCAGATAGCTGTGAAATTAGGTGATTAACTAGTTGGTACCTAACCTTCTAATTTCTGTATAAGTCTAATTACATGAAATAGAAGTGGGGGTTTT